>NC_133001.1:17124242-17419242 GCF_048564905.1 Vicugna pacos
GAAGCAACCCACGAGTTCTGGCCCACACTCAAGGGGGTGGGTATTACAAAAGGGTGTGGATACCAGGAGGCCAGAGCATTGGGACCATTTTAGTAGGCAACCTACCACATCCCCTTTTTACAGCAGAGGAAACCAAGGCTTAGGAAGGATGTGTGACTTTCCCTAAATCATTCATGAAGGAAAACCCAAACCAAGCCTATACTCTGTCCACTCTATCATGCAAACCTCTAGACTCATCCCAGGGTAATCCTCATGCATAAAGGCATGCATGGTGTAATTTACTGAGTGCTTAAGGATTGTCATATAATAAAAATATCCTAAGAAACTTACAACATTTTATGATATTCTAGGTTGAGGGACATTTTTGGAGACAGAAAAATGTGATGATAATTAGAAAAATATACAGAGGCTCCATTACCTACAAATGCCACCCAGAGTTTTCACAGACTAGGGCCTGGAAAATAGTTCTTTAGGCCATCCAGGGTAGCAGCAATGATTAATTCCAAGCTGTTAACGGATTTTATTATGCAAATACTCCAGCAACTCAACCAAGAGAAGTTTGGGCACCGCCCCCACCCTATTCACTCTAGACTCTCAATTTGCATGGAAATGTGGCACTCTCACTAGAAGAGGAGACAGTTTGGTTCTCCTTGGTGGGGAAGGGGTGGTTAGGAGGTTGGGGAGAGGAGGTGGCTGGAAGGAGATCCAGCTATCCATTAGTGACATTGATCATTTTAACGCCCATTTGTGGTTAGAAAAACAATGATATTACCCTAATTTAGTAATTAAATTGCTCCAAGCCAGAGAGATAAGCAAAGCCTAGGGTCACTTTCAGGCGCACTGAATTTAGGGCCTTCCAGGAACAGGAGTCAAATCCTGCATCACCGGGAAGAAGGCTGTTCCACAAGACCAGTGCTCAGTCTCAGCAGAGATGGGGGCCTCCTTTCTGGGGAGAGAAAGGCAAGCAACAGGAGCATGTCTTTGGGAGCCAGATGGAATTTTGTCTTGGATTTTTTAGAGTCATCATTGTTTGGTATCAAGGAGGTATCACTGATGGTATTATGGCTCTTCCCCGTGGAATAATACTTGGGGGAGGGGTGCTTAAAACTCTGCTCAGTGAATGAACAACCTCAGTTTAGGCACAGCAGGCTTATGGGGGATTTGTCCCTGGGTTGTCTGAGACAGCTGTTCAGGAGGCAAATCAGAGGTACAATTGGAGGCCTCTCAAGAGATGGGCCAGGAAGTGTCCTGACTGACTTGGGAGATGAAGTGGTGGTGCTGCAAGTTGAGGCTTGAGCAGCACTGTTACTTGGAAGTGGTAATTGAGGTGAGCTCAAATACCTCTGGGAAAGGCCTGTTTCCAGGAGAGAGGGAGATGGAGCGATTAGCAGAGGGTTGGGATGTCTACTCCCCCCACAACCCCCAAATATCTACACACATTTGGAATGAAAGGACTAAATCAGGTTTTCCTACAGGGGAGAGGGAGTTTAAATGAGAGAAGAGAGTGTGCATGCCCCTAAACCTCCTTTGTAATTCCACCTTCTGGCAATGAGTTTTCAGAAAAAAACATATCTTTTGGTTTTGAAAAGGCATATGATCTCCATTCTTAAACCTTCCACTCATAGACTTATGCTACTTTATAGACATTTGAGGGTACTTTTACTCTATTTCACTCTTTCCCCCAATGCCTTCAAGCAAATAGGGTGGGTGCTATCATCCTCATTTGACAGAGGAGAAAAACAGTGGCTTGGAGAAGTTTGGTGATTGGTGAGTTTGGAGAGGATGGTCCGGAGACCAGATCTGACTTCTGGTTCAGAGCCCTTCTTATTTCACCAAAGTGCCCGGGAAAGCCAAAGCTGATTTGAAGTGAATGGCAGAGAAGGGGAGCTTGGTCCCAGGAGGGATTCTGGGGAGAAGGCCCTAAGGTTTCTTGAAAGTGTCTCCTGCTGATGGGTGGACAGAAAGGGAGGAAGCATCAGGGGGAGACCTGTAGACCAGCCTCTGAATTTCTGAAACAGCTTAGAGCTGATTAACTGATTAACTTCTTCAAGCTTCAGTTCTGGCTCTGTTAGTTGGCAGGAGAGGATATATATTGCTCTCCGCCCCCGCCCCCCAAGACACAAAAAGAGAGAGTGGGATATAGTGGAAAGGTCACTGGCCTGGGGGACAGAAGACCTACATTGTTTTCTAGTCCTAGTTGTGCTACTAATTCACTATTTAACTCTATGATGTCGATCTCTCCACTTCTTGTTTTGCTCACTTGTAAAACATGAATTAGATGATCTCTAGGACCTTTCCAACTCTTTCTAGGGGAAGTCATACAAAAATGCTATCAACTTCTGTTCTATTTCTTGGTGATTGATCACCAGATCCCAGCCTCCTGGAACCCCAGTTACTCCCTCTAGAATTTCCAAGTTGTAAGCATCTTGAAACTTTCCCTGATTGTGAAACACAGTGAGACCTAGGTTATGAAAGAAACCTTCCCTTCTTTCTACTCACCACTTTCCTGTACCAATCCTAGAGTGACACACTGGAGTGACAAAAGTCACTCTTGACACCACCCAAGAGTTCCCATTCATTGTCCCCATGTCTGTGTTTGACTCCACACCCTTCCTTGCCTGTGTTCCTTCAGGTCTACCTTCTTCCATTCTGCCTTCAGCCCTTTCTGCCCCCAGTCATAGCCACATTTTCATAGAGAGGCAGATAAATGACCATCACTCAGGAAACATGGGGAAATGTAAGATAGGTTCCTTGTCCTCCAGGAGCTTAAAACATAATGGGGAGATAAATTGATCAATAGATTCAGTGCACATTCAATCAAAATCCCAGCAAGGTTTTTTGTTAAAATTGACAAACTGATTGTAAAATTCATATAAAAATGCAAATACCTTGGATAATCAAAACAATTTTGAGAGAGAGATACAAGGTCGGAGAATTTATACTACCTGATTTTAAAACTCAATGCAAAGTTAGAATAATCAAGACATTGTAGTGTTGGTGTACAGATAAGACATGTGGATCAGTAGAAAAGAATAGAGTCCAGAAATAGATCCACACACATATGATCAGCTGAATTTTTACAAAGATGCAAAGGCAGTTATGAGGAAAAGATAATCTTTCTATCAAATGAACTGGAGTAATTAGAATCCATATGCAGAAAAAAAACCCTTCAGTTTCTGTCTCACACCATACACAAAAATTAACTCAAAATGGATCATAGATCTAAATGTAGAAACTAAAACTATAAAAGAAAACAGGAGAAAATCTATGTGACCTTGGGTTAGACAAATACTTTTTAAATAGGACACACACACACACCCGCATACACACAGACCAGACTATAAAATAAAATATTGATAAACTTAGCATAAAGAAAATTGAAAACTTTTGTTCTTCAAAAGACATTGTTAACTTAATGAAAAGACAAGACAGAGACTGGGAGAAAATATTTGCAAAAAATATTGCATACTTTGTATCTGATTAAGAACTTGTATCTGGAATAAATAAAGAAGTCTTACAACTTAATGAGAAAACAATCCAATAAAGTGGGAAAAGATTTGAACAACAGACATTTCACCAAAGGAGGCATGCAAGTGGTAAATAAACACATGGAAATATGCTTAATGTCATTAATCATTAGGGAAATGCAAATTAAAACCATTAAGGAGATACCACTACACACATTCTCAAATGACTAAAATTAAAAAGACAGAAAATATCAAGATTTGGCAAAGATGTGGAGCAACCGGAACTCTCATTCATAGGGATGCAAGATGGTACAGTCACTTTGGAAAAGAGTTTGGCATTTTCTTATAAAGCTAAAGATACACTGACCCTATGGCCCAGCAATGATTCTGCTAACGAGAGAAATGAGAGCCCACATTCACACCAAGACTTGTAGTCCAGTATTCATGGCAGCATTATTTATAATAGTGAAAAACTGGAAGCAACTGGAATATCCATCAACTAATGAATAGGCAAATTGTGATGTAGCTGCACAGTGGAATGTTATTTAATAATAAAAAGTGGAAGCCTTGATGGCTGCAACAATAGGGATGAATCTCAACAACATTATGCTAAGTGAAAGAAGCCAGACACGAAAAGAGTGAATGTAGACTGATTCCATATAAATGAAGTTCTAGAAAAGACAAAACAATTGTGACAGAAAACAGACCACAGGATGCCAAGAGTCAGGGGGCCTGGATAGGAGGTTGACTGCAGAGGGGTGAGCGACAATGTACACGTTCAATACATGTTCCACGCATGATGGTGATGGTGGTTACATGACTGTGTACGTTTGTCAGAATTCATTGAACTGTACACTGAAAATTGGTGAAAGTTTTATTTATGTAAAATCACACCTCAATAAAGTTGATGAATGAAAATACAGTGAAAATATGTTTAAAGAGGAGACCTAGCTCCCAGCTATTTGGGGGATCATCCCGGGAAGGTGGGGAGAAAGGAGGCTTGTACGGATGGGCCTTGAGGGCTTGGTTGGGCTGGCACAGGAGAAGAGGAGGGACAGAACCCTGGGGAATGCCAGCTTCTAAAGGGCAGGTGGGGACGTGGTTCCAGCCGCCGTGGTTTTGGTCAGCCCCTTTACAGTAAGCAGTGGGGAAGTGTGGAGGTGCTCAAGTGTGGCAGCACTTTTGGCCTTGAGCCCCACACACGGGTCACTTTCATCAGAACAGGAAAACGAAACAGGCTCCCCTGAATGATTTATGGGAGGGCTTGTATTTTGGGGATGTGATACCGCAGTTTGTGTTATGGGATCGGGACATCTGTTTCCAGGGAGGTGTGTTCTCTTACCATGAGTCTATCTCTTGCCCCCTCAGATAGTTAACACACTTTGTCTGTCATGTTAGCATCACGGGGCCTTCTGGGAATGAGCGGCCTCACCAGTGTGTGAGCATGAGTGGTCTGGGGCCAACTGGGAGGTGGGCAGGAACTGCTTGGGCCCCACCCTGTCCCTCAGTGCAGCAGTGCAGTTAAGTGTAGTATTTGGGAGTGTGCCATCTGTCAGATGGCAGAGGCAGGCTCCCACTTAACAATTAAGTTTTAGCCATTTATTTGATTAAATTTCAGTTATGCTAACTGTCCTCATGTGGATTAATGTCCCTTGCTGGGGAACTCTACTGCCAGCAGATCTTGGCCAACAACCCTTTCTCACCAGGAGGCATGTTCTCCGGGGGAGGTCTGAAGCAAGAAGGTATGGAATCAGCTAATGTCCTGGCTAGAGGGGACTTGGGCAAGCTTCTTGTTCAGCTCTGCATGTCACAGGTAACAAAACCGAGGCTAGCTGGTCACAGGGAGCTGGTAAAGAAGGGATTTGCTCAATGTCACACAGCCTGTTAAGTGTCAGCAAGACCTGGTGCCTCCAGCCTCACGGTTCATCCTAAGTCATGCAGACTCATTCCTCTTGGTTTACAAGGGGTGTGGGCTGGCCTGGCACGTGTGTAGACAGACGCGGTGTATACTTATGGTGAGCACGTACTTCATCTCACCCTCTTTTCAGGAGGGGAATGTAGGGATCTCTGCTTTGGCCCACCTTCCCCTGCCAGGCTGGTTCAGGAAAAGAGCCCCATGAAAAATTCAATTTGGGGGGGAGGCTCAATATAAACCAACTCTTTTTATTTTTTTATTTTTTAGCCCCACCCTCTTCTGCTTTTAAACGGAAATACAAATCCTCAGTTCTTAGTGAGGAAGATCTTTGTCTCATTTAAATCTCAGGGACTTCGTTTTGTCCAGAGAGTGTTTGAAATGCTAAAAGCCCCACCCCACCCAGTTTTAATGCTCCCTACTAATCCCTTCTCACCCGAAGCCTTGTCCACACTGTGGTGTTTACAGTCTCCTAGCATGTCTGGGTGAATCCTCCCAGCTCCCACCCTGAAAACCTCCTGCAACCCGTGAGCCCCAGGCGCATATTATGCAAGAATGTGTGTGTACAAGCACCTCCCGCCACACTGTATGTGGGATCGAATATTCATTGTATAAGTCAAATTAAAATGTATTAACTTTCCTTCCAGATGCCCCCTGATAGCAAGTTTAATTACTCTGGACATAATTAAATGAGTTTAGGAGATTAGAAATACAAGGGGGTAGTGAAGAGCATAAATTTATGGGGAAAAGGGAAAATTTAATTCCAGAGTCCTTTGTCACTTGGTTGGTAGAGTGCTGGGGACCAGGGAGGGATGGAGGAAATAGTTGGGTAGAGGTGGAATGAGGAGGGTTTTAGGAGGTTGAATCAGTCTGGATGTGTCAGGATGTATCAGTCTCCTGCCCTACAAATGTAGAAATGCAGGAGGCTTTATGCTTACATCCTTCCCCTGATTCAGGGGTGGTCTTTTCCTGAAGAAGTTCCCGTACACTTAGTTGGCAGATAGACCAATGAGAAACTGGCAAGCCAACAGTTGTGCTGAGTCCCGCCCGCTCCACTGCTTCCTCCTGGGGCGTGGCCCCATCTTGTGATAGGCTTTCCCTTCTGAGGTAGGCTTTTCTGGGGACTCTAGGTCAAGTCCACAAATGTCAGCATGTCTTCAACAACACAACTGGCTCCCTAGAGTGCTCACTGCTTTGTGTTTCTTTGGCCTGTGGCCATGACACATCTCCAGATACTTCAACCCCAACCTTGCCCAAGGAGCAAGGGGAAGAGGCCAGATTCCAGGGGGAGCCAGTAGACCCCTAGTCCAGCTGACTAGTCAGATGTTGGGCTGAAACTCCATTATAAACCCAGACACACACATACACTAACACACATACTGAAACACACGCTTGCACTCTCACTCACGTACTCACTGGCACAAACATGAACTCTTGTACATTCCCACACTCACTCGTAATCTCACATATGTGAACACACAACACGTATACACATACACTTACGTACACTCCCACACATACACATTCACACACACACTCGTATCCACATGTATATACACTTGCACACACAAAATTCACTCTATGTGCTAATTCACTCTATGTGCTTATTCACTTATATATACTTGCACAAATATGTACTCATGCATACACATATCTACACACACACACACACACACACACACACAACTAGACACTCAGAACTCCAAGTTGAGTGTTTTGGAGAAAATAAGAGAAAATACTCGCTTTGTGATTAATCTTCCTATAAGTCCTTCTCTTTAGAATCCAGTTTTTCAGCTGGAGAGGATATCTTGCCACTGAGTGGGAAAGGCAGTTGTGGTTTGTTAAATTTTTCAGCTGCACAGGGCGGAAGGATATTCTTCCCTGTGGTTTAGAGTTACACTAAAAGTTGCAAACAGATTTCCACACCCTTTCTGAAGATGCCTTCCCCTCCATGCACTGGGGCTGTTTTCAAAAGGCTGGCCAAAGCTCCAGATCAGGTCCTGATTTTTTTTCAATAAAAGCAAAAAGAAAGCACCAAGACACTGAATGAATAATGAAAGTGAAGGCAAAACAAGCCCAGGGAGATAAAGTGAAAATTCTCTTACATTTGAGCCTGGGGTTGAGGGTGGGGGTTGGGGGCTGCCAACTGCTAGAATGGTGTTTAGAAATAAAGAGTCTGTGTTATGTCTAGTGGTCCTAGTATTTTGTGTTACTCTGACCCCAGCATTGTATCATTTCAATGCAGTCGGGTGTGCAAACGTTCAGTTCTGGTCTGTGGAAGGTATTTTGTATTCAAGCCAAATCTACATTTCAGATTTGAAATGGGGGGGACCTGGGGGGAGAGGGGTGTGGGGATGAATGGGGCGAAGGTCAGTGTTCGCAGGTCTGAGACCATGTTTAATATCACATGACACCTTTGTCAAACAGTGTGTCACCCCCTCCCCTCTGTACACACAGGCTGTCTGGGTTTCTGTACCTAAGGGACCGTCCTCTGTGTTGTCTTCCTGCCCAAACCCTCAGACTTGCTTTCTGTAAACCAGATGAAATGAATGAAATTTGACCTGTCACGTGGGCTTTTTTATGTGGTGGCATGAGAAGCCCTGGAGGGTCATGTGCTCCCTTCTCTCACTGGCCAGGCTTGTCTGCATCCCCCTTCTGGGCTCCTGTGGGCTGTCTGAGGCCTTGGGGATTGACTGGAGGCCAAGGGGAGGGAGTGGTGTTATATTTCGTACGCACGACCTTGAAGGTGTGCCTCGGGTCTGCAGCCCTGGGGTCAGGTCATCTCCCGAAACCTCAAAGGAGATGAATGAAACCTGGGCAGTCAGATGCATTCAAAACAGCCCGAGAGCGATGATTACGGCTCCAGGTTCTGGGGCTGTCTGCTGCCCTGCTCTGGTAATGGGGGGGGCGGGTGGGGAATGGGGGGAACAGGGGAGTGTGGGCTAATGGCCTACCATTCACCTTGTGGACCAGAGTTCACTTCTGGCTTTGATCTTCACCTAAGCCCCCGTGGACTTCTGTCCCTATCACTATGGTCCCTGCATAAGCACTCCTGCTCTAGATGAGGCCCTAGCTGGGATGGTGCAGTGACATACCTCTCTGTGTCTAGAGTCTCTGGGTCTCTCCCCGGATGCTTTATAAAAAGAGGCAATGTGGGCAGATATTATAGTTGCTTTCCCCCTTCACCTTTCAGACCAGAGAGAGATTTGAAGATCAGACAGAGGGAAGAAGAGCCACCAGAAATAGAAGTTTCCCAGTGAAATGTTGTAGGAGCTTTATGAATGAGAGACAACTCCATTAATAAGCACAGATCAGCAAGGCAGGAAGACTTCGGAGGCACAAAGACCTGGGTTCAAATCCCAAGTGTCACTTGAAGCTGCACCTCCCCTGAGGTCCTTCCTTCCTCATCTCGAAAATGGGGATAATAATCACTCAGCTGTGAAGTTACTGTGAGCATTGATGAATTATTTCACGCAAAGTGCCTGGCATGGCTTTGGCTCTCAATCTGTGTTAGTCATTATTCATTTCCTAAGATTTAAATCTAGCCCTTATTTCAAAGAGTTAGAGGTAGTTTATACATAAATCTGTGGGGGCAAAGGCAGAGTTTTGAGATGGGCATTTGGAGAGGGAAAGGGAACAAGAATGAGGCTTAAATTCTGTGATCAATCAATACTGCTGATCAAATCACTATTTCCTTTTTTTTTGGGAACTGAAGGATTCTCCTCTCCTCAGTGCATTGTGGTGGGAAGAATCCATGCAGAAGCCAAGTGGGTACCCCAGGATGGGCATGAAGGCTCAGTGCCCTGTTTAGACCAGCTGATGTTTTAAGAGCTGTTCTTAAATGGATCAAGGTCAGTTTCACCTGCTTCAGGATCTGCTTGGATAAGGAAACGAGATGCCAGGAACCATTTGGGGAAACAGTGACACCATGCAGAAAAGTCCCAGACTTGTCCGTTCCCTCTCTCCACCCCATCCTGTCCCCTGCCCTTATCTCCCAAGCCCTGCTTCCAGGCTGCAGAAGTTGTGCTTCAAAATGAGATATAATCTTTGCAATTATGCCCAAGACATCACAAATCACACATAGCAAGCCACTAGTTCCTATATATATGAACTTCCTAATTTGTTAGAAAATTCAGTCCTGTTTAGTGTGGGAGATATCTGTTCACTGCCAATTTTGAATGTCCTAAAAAATCAAGGACAAAGCAGGAAAAATTGGTCAGGGGGAGACATTGTGATATGGTAGAGAGAACCAAGAACTGGATTTCATCTCTGGTTCTGACACTAGTTAGCCACAATTAGTCATAAAATCTTGGGCCGGTAAATCTTGTTCCTGCCCAGTTTTTTGATCTGTAAAATGAAGCGATGGTACCTGCTCCGTTTCCTGGCTTAGTTTTAATATGCACTGAGGTAGTGGAGGAGAAAGGAACAAAACACTCTGCATATTGTTTGCCTCCCTAACCTATGATTCTTCCTTGTAGAAGCTAAACCCAGCTTTCCATGGCCGGGGTTGGGACTTAACCATATTTTCCCGACTATTAGTAATAGTCACCAAAAACCCTAATGAGGTTTGACTCACTCACCCATAGGCTGCCCAGTGGCAGTCTGGAGGGCTTGACAAACTGGTGAATGTGCCCAGGACTTCGGTCCTCTTTGAAACTCTAGTTTGGAAGATGACAGGCTCTTCAGAGGTGGCCCTGTGATATTCAAAAGAAGTCACAGAATGAGGAACTCGATGGTATAGAACAGGAGTTGGCAAACTACAACCTGGGGGCCAAACCCAGAGCACCGCCTGCTTTTGTTTTACTGGAACTCAGCCATGCTGGTTCTTTAAAGGATCGATGACTGCGTATGTCAGTGGCTGCTTTCAATGGCAGAGTTGAGTAGTTGTGACAGAGACTGACCCTCAAAACCAGAAATATTTACTACCTTCACAGGAAAAATCTGTTAACCTCTAGTATAAGGTATAGATCAAAGTGGGATGTCACACATGCCTTCTATGAATGTGTGGCTTCCCCTGGTTATTTAGCTTATTTTACTAATGAATTCCTGTTTATATCTCAGGGGAGTTAATATTGTTCTGGGCTCAGTGGGGAAACAAGTAAAGTATCATTTTATTTGTCCCCCCCCCCCTTTTGGGAAGTTTCCTTTCTGTAAGAGACAGAAGAAAATTGACCATCTCTGTGCCAGGCACTTTACTTAGGCCATCACCTTTACTTTTTATGATAAACCGGTGAGTTACATATTTTACACATGGAGAAACTGGCCTTCAGAGAGGTTAACTGAGCCAAGATCACACAGCTAGTACAGGGTGAAGCCAGGATTTCAATCTAGGCCTGTCAAGCACCAGACTCTCCCCATCAGAGGTTACTGCCTCCATGCCCTCTGACCCTCCCCCTGGAAGTTCCTCAGGGACCAGATCTAAACATCATCTGGGCCGAGGAGGCATGAACTAAAGCCCGTGGGTTACCTTGGGGCATTTTATAGCCTTGGTTCCAATCATGGAATAAAATACTTTCCAACGTACAGAAGAGGTGTTAGGCATCAGATTGAAAGACAAGAAAGATGTTTTGGGGAGAGAGGATTAGGAAAGTGTGGCAATCTTCCCTGAGCCCTAAAATCTCCTTGAGGGTGTGACTGCCTCATCACCTATGTGAAGAGCAGTTTAGGACTGTTGCTAATTTATATGTATTTGTCTGTGTAATTCCTCCAACCTTAAATGAATTACACACTTCCACTACATTAGCAATCCTTTACATACCCACGTTTCTTTCAGTTAAAGGGTAGAGATCTGATAAATAGTGACCTGGAGGATCTAGGATCCAACAGCTCCAACCTCATCCCATAAATGTTTGTCTGTCCTCCCCATAGCCTCTCTCCCTAACACAAAGCAAGTGCCCTTGCTGGCTTTACTGTCTGGGATGTTGGTGATGGTCCCGGTTTTGAAGGCAACGGGAGATTCTGCAGCCACCCTGGACACGGGGAACTGTCTGCGCTGGCTAAACTGAGCTTCTGGACTGAAGCCAGCCTGGGAGAAGAGGCATCTGATCTGTGATAAGGACGAGAGGCCAAAGGCGGCTGCAGCTGCCCTCGGTCTGGCCCTTTTGCTTAATATATGGTCAATCTTCTGATGAAAGAGCTGGGGGTTAAAGGTTGGCTCTGAGTTGACTGTTAATACACCTGCCCTCCTCTTGCTCCCTGGGGGAGGGATTTTTTTCTGTAAGGTTAATTCAGGGTAGATACATTTTCGGGAGAATCAGGAATGATAAAGACATTAAAATTTTTTTTTTTAAAGGGAGAAGGCCAATGATTAATCTGTTATACTTTGGGTTGCAGATCTTAGTGGTTCACATGTCTAATTCTTTAAAGGCTCAAAGCTCCTAGGCTTATGAAGGGATGATAAATAATAAATAGTAATTAAATTAAAGATGTGCACACTGACTCCTCTGAATTCCAGGAAGTTTGAAAATGAACTCAACCTTCATTATAATTAAGACCTTCACTGAGGATATTCTGGTGGTACCGAGTAGAAGGAGGCATCACAGGAGCTCCCCCTGAACTTCCCAAGCTGTCATAGGCTAGCATCTCCTTTGGGGGAAGGGGAGGTGGAGAAGGAGAGGGCACTGGACTGGGGCCAAGGTGGATGTGGCTGTGTGGCAGTAAGAGGAAGAAACTATAGGATAGACTGATAGACATTTGCAGGGTGGGGTTGGAGCTACTGGATCCGGGGTCCTCCAGGTCCGTGTTTGTCAGACCTCTACTCCTTACCTGAGAGTAATGTGGGCGTACAAAGGATTACTAATGCAGTAATTTCTTTGGAACTGAGGTGGTCATGTGGAAAAGTCCATGTAAAAGTCACACTGGCTCCTCTGGACAGCAGCTCTACAGAAGGAGGCCACAGCAGGGACTAAAGAGGCCAGTTTTTTAGACTCACATGGAAACTTTTAGCCCCCCACTTTCCCAAGGCCATCCCATCCAGAGTAACATTGCAGAGACAGACCATGGCTCCAGGCACAATCAGTGATGGTCATTGCAGCTCGTAACTCAAGCTGTATGATTTTGAACAAATCCGAAACATTGAGATAATAACTCCTGGAGGGAGGAGGTCCTGGCAGCCAGACATCTGAGGGTCGGTCTTCATGGAAGAGAAGGATCAGGGGCACTGATAGCATTTGGATGGGTGTGAGTGAGGAGCAACAGAGTCCTGGGAAAGTCTGTCTTCTACAGTCACTCGTGGTGCTGAGGGAATTGATGTGTGTGTGTGGGCTGAGGTGGGAAGGGCTGAGCCTCTGACCTCTGGGTTAAGGAAATGCCATTTTCTTTCTTTCCTTAAAGAAAACACACACACACACACACACACACACACACACGCACAAATTCCAACAGTTCGTGGTCCTGTTTATTCTCAGACAGAGAGTGGACGGCCTTTCGGAGGTGTCCGACTGTGCCGTCCAGCCAGACTGACATCTGTGGGAGTTCAGGGTTTTAAATGTTTAGTCTGCACGAGACCCCCAGGCCCCAGCGGGCTCAACTCCTGATAGGCCTGACTTAGCCATCCACCCCCACCCCCTCCTGTGAAATGAAATCATGGGGGTTTGTATGAAGGAAGCTTCCTCCCCCTGAAGTCCAAAGGGGCAGACCATGTGCAGGGCTGTCATCAAAGTTGTCAGGAACCTAAGCCTGGGGACTTAGTTAAGGCTGTAGGTCAGCACTCCCCTCCCCTTCCCTTCTCCCTTAGTTAGCCACCATGCTCCTCTGATGGGCATGGCCAGGGCTAGGCTCTGTTCACTCAGCCCAGCAAACTGACCGCTCTCACTGCACTTACACACAGCCCTGCAATTGTTTGTCAACATGCCTGTATCACCCCCTCGCCCCTGCAAGAGTTCTGTTCTTTATTTCCCTTTAAGTCTCCAGCTTCTAGAACAGTGTCTGGCACAGAGCTTTTGTTCAATAAAAGTTTTTGGAATTGGCCTGAACTGGACTCAGCTCACCATGCTTGTCAAAAGCCTGAAGATTTCACTGGTGGCATTTGGGGCGCACACAGGAGGTGAGCTTTTCAGATCTCTTGAATTTGCATCTGTAAGAGTTCCTGGGCCACAGTCACGGGGTAGCCAGTGGGTAGGGGCTGCCCTCTGAAAGCCATTTGGTGACAGAAGAGGGACAGCTGGGGTCCGTGGGACAAAAAGGGGAAAGGGGAGGGATTACCCCCATGCTGCAGGTGTGCACTGCAGTTACTGCTTTTCTGTCTGAGAGTTCTACAGGGCCTAGGAGAGGGGACACCCTGGGAATGACATCAGTCTGAGTCCAGTAATCACCTACTTAGTTCTTGCCTGAGTAGCAGCAGGCAAACCACAATTAAATAAGTCTGGTTTAAAAAAAATAGTTATTGCTAAATATACACTTTTTAACCAGTTTATATAACACTTTGTCCCTCAGGGTTCCTAGGGACTAAAGGGCGTGAAGATGCATAAGGCAAAACAAACAATTCAGCCAGCAAATTATTTGCATTGATATATAAATCAATTAGCAGAATATGAGTTGCAGAAAAAACCCAAAAAACCCCAAAACATCAGTTTGAACTGTGTATTAAAATATTGTCTCATGTATTGTGCCAAATGCCTAATTTAGAGGTCACCTCCAGGAAGCGTCCTTGCTCTCCTGGGGTCTCTTTTTGGCAGCTCCTGCAGTTTGGCCAGTTGTTCTTGGACCACAGGAGCTTTGGGTTTGGAGATTCTTTACATGCCAAGGACAGTTCAGTAGATAAGCCTAGCTTTGCTGTTCTTCAGTCTACACTGTCTGCTCTGATGCTGATCTGTGTATCTGCCTCTCCTTCCATTTAACATTTATAGTGAGCTTACTGTGTATATTATGTAGCACTGTGACATTGTGAAGGGGATTCCAAAGGTATGGAATGTCCTTGCCTTGAGGAACTCACATCTAATTCAGGGTTTCTAAACACCTGCCCTATTGACATTTTGGCCCAGAAAATTCTTTGTTGTCAGGGGTCGTCTTGTGCATTGTAGGATGTTTAGCAGCATTCCTGGCCTCTACCCACTAGATGCCAGTAGCTCCCTCTCCCCCCACTTCACCCTCAGTTGTGACAATAAAAGTGTCTCCAAACATTGTCCCCTGGGGGATGAAATCACCTCCGGTTGAGAACTGCTGGTCTAACTGAAGACAGACACACCTGACAGAGAGCAATGTGCTTTAATAGATGCATGCTCTTTGGGTTACGGAGAAAGAGGGGAACAGGGCACATTTGAACTGCACCTGGAATAGTGTGTGGAAGTTTGCCAGGCACAGCAGAGAGGAAAGGGCATTGTATGCAGAAGGAAGAGTGTGCAAGATGCAAAGGCATTACAGAGCACAGTGGGCTTGGGACAGAAAGAGTTGGATGTGGCTGGTATATGGGCTGAATTATGGTGGAGGTGGAGGAGACAGGGGAGAGGACTAATAAAGCAGTCAAGGACAAGGTGGAAGAGAACCCTGCAGTCATTGAAACACTCAGACTACACCCTTTTCTGACATTGGAACCAATGAAGATCTTCATACTTAGTCCAGCCTGAGGTGGGGTGGGCAGCTCATGTACTAATCAGCCAATCAGATCAAATCAAATCAAGTCAAGTCAAATCAGGTACTTTGGGTCAAGACTGTAGAATAGATGGATGTGAAGCTCACCTCCTTCCACAAATACATCAAAAAATACATTTACATGAGGAACAATTCTCACAGGATACCTGCTGAATGCTGGCAGATTTCATAAAACCAAAATTGCAAGAAAGATCACCATGTAATTGGGTAGGATGAAAGGAAAAAAAAAAAAAAGGAATTCGGATGGGACCTGACCCTCTGGGAAGGAGCTGTTAAAGAAGAAAGGTTCCCTCACCCTGGGAAGGCCCTTCACCAGCAGGGAGATCAGCTGGGACAGAAAGAGTGTTTCAGAGGGTCAAAGGAGAGCGCAGCAGCCAGTCTGTGGCAGGCAGAGCAGAGAGAGACCAACACAGAGGGCCCATGGCCACCTCACTGCATTCCCCAGCCTGAGACATGCATCTGATGCATCTGCTGGTGCTCTGGGGGGCTGGGTGCTGCAACTTGGGCTTCAGAGGACAGACCTGGGAAGAGAACTGGGGTTGGTTGTGCAGAGACAGCCTGAAGGGGTTGGAGTGTGCTCTAGGCTGCAATCACAAGTGTGTACAGAAAGGAGCTTTGGTCCACCATTGAAGCCCCATTGTTAATGTGAGTGAGTGAAAGGAGGCGTGGGGACTGCCATAGCAGACTGGTTCTCAAAGTGCTTACAATGGGCGCAGCTGTGCCTCTACGAGTTCAGGGAGTGTACAAGAGACAGCAGGTTGCTCACATGCGGAAGTGGGGCTGAAATCCAAGCCGATCACAAGGGACCCCATGACTTCGTAAGTGGGGCTGAAATCTGAGTGTCCCATCAGATGCTGGGCTATCCTCAGATTTATGCACCACTGATGACTTTGTAAACTTAGTGCCTGTGGGACATCTTGAATGGATTACTGGCACTTCTGTGGCTGGGGTGGGTCCCACTGTGGGCTCTGCAGGCATGCACACTTGGAGGTGGGGCCAGGTCTGGGCTGACTCAGTAGCTCCCAGGGCAGGTCCAGGTGTACTACTATAACAATCCTGCTGCCTGACCTCAGCAGTTCTGCGCCTGGATCTATACTAGTGACTTTGTGAGCACAGTGCCCGAGGGACACTGTGCTTGAATTTTTTTGGTTGAGGCAGGGCAGTGCCAAAAACTGTACTTTATGAGCCAGCACAATAGGTGACAGGCAGCACTGCATAGTGCACTTCCCAGTGCACAGCTTTTGCAGAGGAATATGCAGTGGTTTCTTTCCCAGCAGGAGCACTCCAGTCCTGCCTAACTGACACCGCAGTTCAGAAACAGATCTGGGGGCATGTACTGGGGAGTAGACCCTGCCCCCAAGAAGGCAGTGACAACCACAGAGCAAAGAGAAGGCTCTCCTCAACATCCAGTGCAGACTGTGGTCAGCACAACAATCACACCCCCTATCAAGGGGATACCAGCCAATCAACACTGAGGGAAGATGTGGCAGGCATACATACTGAGAACAGCCCTCAGACCAAAAATATTAAACTCATAGATGTTACACAGGGACATTCCCACATAAAAAAAACCCTTCAAGACCACAGTAGATAACTGTTTCTCCTAATTCATAGAGTCAGAGAAATGTAAGTAAAATGAAGAAGCAGAGGAACCACTCCCAATTAAGAATCAAGAGAATTCCTTTGAAAGAACAAACAATGAAACAGACATCTCCAGTCTACCAGATCCTAAGTTCAAAGAGGTAATGAAAATACTGAAGGAATTAAGAAAGGCTATTGATAGAAATGCAGACTACTGTAAAAAGGAACTAGAAACTATAAAAGAGGAGCCAATTAAAATTAGAAAACACATTTGCTGAGACAAAAGCTGAGCTAAAAGCAATAAGTAGCAACTGGGTAATGCAGAAAAATGAATAAGTGATCTTGAAGATAGAATAATGGAAATCAGCCAATCAGAAGAGCAGACAAAAAGACAAATGAAAACAATATATGAGTCCCATGGGATAATATAAAGCATCACAATCTGTGCATAATAGGGATCCCAGAAGGAGAAGAAAGAGGAAAGAGGATTGAAAATGTATTTGAAGAAATTATGGTTGAAAGCTTCCCAAACCTAAATAAGGAAATAGATATCCAGGTACAGGAAGCACAGAGGGTCCCAAACAAGACGAAAAACAGACCTACATTAAGACATATCACAATTAAAATGGCAAAAGTTAAAGAGAGGATTCTAAAGCAGCAAGAGAAAAATAAAGAGTTAATTACAAGGGAACCCCCATAAGACTATCAGCTGATTTCTCTACAGAAAGTTGCTGGCCAGAAGGGAGTAGTGAGATATAGTCAAAGTCCTGAAAGGGAAAAACCTGCCATCTAGGATACTCTACTGAGCAATTATCATTTAGAATAGAAGGAGAGATAAAGAATTTCTCAGACAGGCAAAAACTAAAAGAATACAGCAATACTAAACCTATCCTAAAAGAAATACTGAAGTATCTCTGAATAGAAAAGAAGCAAGAATCTATAGGAAAGGAAAAAATTACAATTGGAAAGTAAAACACTTAAATAAGCCAGTACACAGATTAAATTAAAAATTTGTGAAAGCAATGATAACTACAATGAACAGCAAAAGGATAAAAATGAAGATGTAAAAGAGGTTTTTTTAGAATGTGTTTGAGTCTACATGACTAGCAGTCTAAAGCAAGTAGATATAGTAATGAGTAAACGTCCTTGAAAAACAGGGTAACCAAAAATCAAAAACATTCAGTAGAATCACAAAAACCAAAAAGAAGAGAACTTAAGGATAATACAAAAGAAGATCATCAAACCACAAAAGGAAAAACAAAAAGAAAATGAAAGGAACAGAGAAGAAATATAAAATCAACTGGAAGACAAAGTTTAAAATCACAGTAAGTACACATCTATCAATAATTACCTTAAATGTCAATGGACTAAATGCTCCCATCAAAAGTCATAGAGTAGCAGATTGGATAATATAACAAGGGCCTACAATATGTTACCTGCAAGAGACCCACTTCAGGGCAAAGGACACATGTAGATTGATAGTGAGGGGATGGAAAGAGATATTTCATGTAAACAGAAATGGCAGGAAAGTTAGGTAGCAATATTAATATCAGACAAAATGACTTTAAAAGAAAGGCCATGCATAGTGCCTAAGGTGTTATATAGTGCAATATCTGTCAGTTTTCACAGAACTGGAACAAAAATTTTTTAATATGTATGGAAACATAAAAGAGCCTGAATAGCCAAAACAATCTTGAGAAAAACAGAGCTAGATGAATCATGCTCCTTGACTTCAGGCTGTACTACAAAGCTACAGTAATTACTACAGTAATCAAAACAGTATGGTACTGTCCCCAGAACAGACACGTAGCTAGGTGGTACAGGATAGAAAATCCATAAATAAACCCATGCATCTATGGTCAATTAATCTACAACAAAGGAGATAAGAATATACAATGGAGAAAAGACAGTCTCTTCAATAAGTGGTGCTGGGAAAACTGGACAGCTACATGCAAAAGAACAAAATTTGAACATTCTCTAATGCCATACACAAAAATAAACTAAAAATGGACCAAAGACTGAAATGTAAAACCAGATACTCTAAAATTTCTAGAGGAAAACAACCTATAGGCTGGGAAAACTATTTACAAATTTACAAATGATGTGACTCACCAGGGCTTAATTTTTAAAATATACAAACAGCTCATACAACTCAATAACAAAAAACCTAATAATCCAGTCAAAACTGAGCAGAAGACCCAAATAGACATTTCTCCAAAGAAGACATACAGATGGCCAATAAGCACATGAAAATAAGCTCAGCATCACTAATTATCAAAGAAATGCGAATCAAAACTACAATGAGGTACCATTTCACACTGGTCAGAGTGGCCATCATTAAAAAGTCTACAAATAACAAGTGCTGGAGAGAGTGTGGAGAAAAGGGAATCTTCCTACACTGTTCATGGGAATGTAAATGGGCACAGTCACTATGGAAAACAGCATGGAGGATCTTTAAAAAACTAAAAATAGAGTTACCATATGATCCAGCAATCCCACTCCTAAGCATATATCCAGAGGGAACTCTAATTCAAAAAATACATGCACCCCAATGTTCATAGCAGCACTATTTACAATAGCCAAGACATAGAAGCAACCTAAATGTCCATTGACAGATGAATGGATAAAGAGGATGTGATATATATAGACAATGAACTACTACTCAGCCATAAAAAAGAATGGAATAATGCCATTTGCAGCAACATGGATGGACCTGGAGATTGTCATTCTAAGTGAAGGAGGCCAGAAAGAGAAAGAAAGATCCATGTGATATCATTTATATGTTGAATCTAAAGTATGATACAAATTTATGGTTACCAAAGGGGAAAGGGGTTGGGGGATGGATAAATTAGGAGTCTGGAATTAGTAGATAGAAACTACTATATAAAAAACAGATATACAACAAGGCCCTACTGTATAGCACAGGGAACTATATTCAATATCCTGTAATAAAACATAGTGGAAAAGAATGTGAAAAAGAATATGTATAACTGAATCACTTTGCTGTACACCAGAAACTAACATAACATTGTAGATCAGCTATACTTCAATTAAAAATAAAAACTAACCCATGTGAAAAAAAATCAAATCAAATCAAAGGAAGTTACCTGATCTTCTTCCTCGATCACCTACTTAACCTTAAGTAGAAACTAGAAATAAAGTGAGCTGAACTCATTATGTGTATGTCAAAATCTTTCCTAAGAGCATAGCAATGTACTGAATTCCGAGTTACTGTGGAAGAGGTAGCTGTCTCCCCTTGCACACTGTAGAGCTGTCGCTGAGAAGATGCTGCATTTCTCTGTCCCTTTCTTGCATCTCAGTGGAGACGTGACAGTTTCTCACCAGTGGAACGTGAGTGGATGTGGTGTGTGCCACTTCCAGGCCATGACTGTCCCATATCCTTTTCCTCTTCCACCAGCCCTAGAGGAATGAAGCTCCAGAGCATGGCAGAGCCACACAACAGAAGCAGCCTAGGCCTTTGAAAGACTGTGTGGGAGAGAGCTTCTCGCAGACCAGAGCACCCTCCCAAGGTCTTACAGGGGCAGGAGATAAATTTCTGTGGAGTTAAGTCACTGCGTTTTGGGTTACTGCATCTTAGGCTGTCCTAACAAACAAGGGACTGTACTTGCTAATCTAGTCCTAAGAGCACAAATGTCCACTCTGTTGCCAACACTGAACTGGATAACACTGCTTTTGAAATGGTGATGTTTCAAATGATGCATGGGGGGAGAGTGAGGTGCTGGCTTGCTCCTCCTTCCCAGAGCTTGCAGTCAGATTCCCGGATGGTAGCTGCCCTCTGTGCTTTATGTCTTTCCCTCCTCACCCACCACTCCCCCTCATACCCCACTATTCTCTCCATCCCCTTTTCCCATTGGTTATAGAGCCTCCCCATGAAAAGCTGGAGGACTTAGCCGTTGGCTTTCTGCTAAGGCACTAGACAGAAAGCTCACTGGAGCTGCCCAGAAGGTGCAAATGTCCATTGCTTCTCTTTTCATGGTTGGGCCCTAATACTCCAAGTCAGCTGTGTTGTCTGGTCCAGTTGGCTGCAGCTAAATAGTAGATGCCCTCTTGTGCTCCTGAAAACAAGAGGGCTGTCTGGTGTGTGTCTTGTGTGTATATGTGTGTGTGTGTGTCTGCATGTGTGTCCACGTGCTGTGGACCTGATATCAGACACAGGCAAGTAAAGTGTCATCTATTTACGTGTGGGAATTGGAGGACTTTGATATGGGGAGTTTCAAGAGCATACATGTGGATACATTTTACCATTTGGCTTGTGGGGGAAATGACCTCTGGGATATTACAGGGAGCTTCATATGTGTGTGCCGGTGACTACTGGCAATAAGATGGCAGTAAGAAAGGCATTGCTTTCTAAAGTCCCTTTCCCAAATGACCCCTTTTTACGCCATCTGCCATACCTGCTTGCATACTATTCAACAGAGGAGGAAGAGGAGGAGGGGAAGTGGGGGTGGTGGTGAAAAATAGAAGGGAAACTTGAGTTTGCCTTTTCTTTCTCTTTCTGTTTCTCCACCCTCAGCCATCATTAACAGAAAAATATTTTTAAAAGATCCCTTGATGGCATCCCCAAATAGGAAGGCTGACATTTTCTTAGCTGATGGCCTCTTTCGTGAAGGTATTTTATCTCCTCCCAGCATGCCTGCTGGATCCCCAGTTTGCTGTGGTTGCTAAGGTAAATACTCTTTCCATTAAGCACCACAGCCCAGGAGTGGCCTAAAGCTCAAATAAATGACCAAGGAGCAAGTTAAACATTCCCTGGGGTGACTTTAACCTATGCAATGGCTTTTTGGGAAAATGGCCTATTTTTTCAAGTTTTGGCCAGGGTCGGGGTTGTCTCTTATTCCCTTGTTTTTTCTTTTTTCAGCTGAGTATACCTTCTCTTTCATTTATTCATGCACTGGATAAAGGGTGGAAGCAGGATTAATAAATCACAGAAGACTGCCTCCCAACTCTGTATTTGTAAAGAAAGCCAGAGCAGGATACACGTGGGATGTTCACTTTGGGGGGACCTGGGCCATGTAGCCAATACATGCAGAGGCCCCACTTCCCTTTCCTGTGAAAATACCACAGCACAACAGGCACCGGAAAAAGGTGTCCTTCCAGAGAATTCCTATTCTGGCGGGAGGAAGATTCAAGGGTCCTGGTCCTCCATGACATTTCCAGATGAGTGCGCCCAGAGGTTTGCACATGGCTTGGTTTTGCTTGTTCTCCTTTGCCTCAAGAAGGATGTGTTCACAGACCTCAGGGGAAAAAAGTGTCCTGATAGTGGTCATGCTTTGTTACTTGATTAAGAGGCCATGGGACAGCCTTATCTTCTTTTAATCTTTCGTGGTGGAGGAGTCTGGATGGCCTGGCAGAAGGCAGTGTTAGCCAGTGGAGGGAAATCCCGTTGATGCCAGCTGGACCCCCGAGGAAGAGAATGTCTCCCCAGAGTCACTCCCAATTCTTCCCTGACTACCTGTCTGGAATTTGCTGCTAAGCTAGGTGTGCTTCATCTCCCTGCTGCCCCAGATTCCTGTCTCTTCTTTCCATACCCTCTCTGTGTCCAACGTGCCCAAGAGTCTCAGTAAACTTCTTATCACAGAAGTCAAGCACTGAGGGGACTGAAGACTATGATTATAACGTCCCAGGTGGGCACTTTTCAAACTGTGTTTCTCTGCTCCAGGGACAAGGAGAATCCTCAGGTGTGGGCAGTGGTTCCTTAGTCAATGTGATCTTTTTAGAAATGTGTATCAGATCATGTCAGTATGCTTACTGAACTTTGAACAAAACTGCATCCTGAGAGTTTGGCCTCTGTGACTTCACCTTTCTCACTACATCTCATGCTCTTTGCTCTTTGAGGGGGCAGCGGGCCCCTCAGTCTCCTCCGCAGTTCCAGCTTCCATGGCGCTTCTCCTGTGTATCACTTGGCTACCCCCGCATCCTTCCTTTGGGTTCCACTTAAATACCTGTCCTCTGAGGGGGCCTTCCCTGACCCACAGACAAAGTCAGTGTTGCAAGGTGCACATTCATAGAGCTTGGTACTTTTTCTCCATTGCATGAGGCCCAACTGAAGTTACTTAGGTATTTGGTATGATAATTTGCTTAATGTCCATCTTTCCCACTAAACTGTAAGAGCTACAGGAGCAGGGGGAAGCCTGTTCCATCTATAGATGAATCTATCCTATGGCATCTAGTAAATGCTCAATAAATACATGTTTAATGAAAGAGAGAATGATTGAGTGGCACTGCCTGTCTGGAATAGTATCTGGCCTCCTTTTTATTTTTTTCCCCACCCTTCAACTTGTCTGTCATCTGTTAACAGAGCAGATTAAAATAATTTCACCAGCACTCCTTTTTGAAAGGGAAAGATGAGTGTGCCTTTGAAAGCACCTTCTTTAGGCAGCTCTCAAAGAATATAGTCTTTCTTTCCCTTCCTGGTGTGGGAAATTGGAGCTCCCAATCAGTATGCACAGGGTCTGGATCCTGGAGATCTTGGAAGTGACCTGGATGTCCTGGAGGCTGTCCAGGGCCTGGAACCAGTTGAAGAGGCCCCACTGCCCATTGCTGAGGCCTGAACTCCTTGTTCAAGCAACCTCTTTGCCAAACCGCCTTGGGCTACAACACCAGGCTCCAGAGCAAGACTTGGATGGAGATATTAGAGAATAGTTCTGACACCCACCTCCTTTTCCTTCTGAAAAAGCCCAGGTTTATGGCCCTTTCAGGAAATATGGGAGGGGAAGGCCCAGACTGCAACTGGGGCAGGAATAGGGGTGGGGGCGAGATGGAGGAGAATTCTTATGTTTTTCGTTCTTGACTCTAAGTCAGTCTGTTTTTGTACTTGTGTCTTTTAAGCTTTTCCACATGTGCCCCAAGGGCCCATCGGTGAGTGTGTTTTATAAACTGGAAAAATGAATAAAAATAAAACCCAGAAGGGAAACACCAGAAGGAGTGTGAAGGGAAAAGTGTTAGTTCCTCTGTACCTCCCAGCTAGGCCTGCCCTGCATTTGTGGGAGTCCCAGGGTCAGGTTTATTTGGCTTTGTGGATAAAATGTGGAGTCTTCGTTCAGAGAAAGCCTCATCGGTTTTGTACTTGGCCTGCTTGGTTCAGCATTAATTAACTTCAGGAAGGTAAAAAGTGATCCCTTTTTATTTGGCTATCTGGCTCCACAAACCTTGTTGGCTTCCTGTCCCATAGATGTTGGATTGATGGGACTGCAAATGTGTAAAGTCTTGTACAGGAAGCCCCCCGGCACGGCCATACAGAGGCTCTTGCCTCCCGCCGGACCCCCGAACACAGACAACCAGGAGGCCCAGACCCCACCTCTCAGTTTGCACCTTAGGAAATGGTACCTGAAAGAAAAGTTTTCTTTTCTTACCATGCTTGGGCCTAAACAAGAGCCCAGGGGAGGGGCTACTTGGAAAATAAACTCTCTGAATTGCCTGAAAAAAATCAACCACAACCCAAACCCCAAATATTTTGAAAAGCAGCATATTTAGGGAGTTAGAAGAACTTTGAAATAATTCCAGAAGGTTTGTGTTGACCCCAGCATGGTCTCTGTCTTGTGATTCAGCGTTTTGTCTTCCAAACCCTGCTTTAGCAACTTTATCAGTAAAAACATCTTTGAGAATGTACACAGAACACATGTATATATGTATGTATGTGTATATATATATATGTATGTATTTAAGTTCATGTATACACACACTTTTGTACCCACAGTTTGCATATATTTAAAAACAAACCCCTAAATAAAAGCTTAAGAATTAATACAGATGAAATAAATGTTTAAAAATAGTGATTTTTAATCTATTAACAATACAAAAATCTTTTTATTCTAAGACATATTATCAGTACTGATATTTTTAGTGAGAGCAATGGGATTGGATAGGCTCACTGTTTTTGAACATCTCAGTGTAATGCTTTGTGACACAGTGAGTCAAAAGTCTGGTTCTAGGTTTGATTTTTCAAAACCTGGGCTGTAACAGCTACAAAAGATACGTAAGATACATAAGCCTAAGTGGAAGAAGGGAACTGGAGCTCTCCTTTCTGAATCCCAGCCTCTGTGGAGGCATAAATTTTAATTTGCCCCAAAGTGCTACAGCAAACAAACAAGTGAGGGTGTCACTGTCAATCCCTCTTTATGGGATTTCCACCTTTCCATCAGGACATCTCCAGTGCCATATGTGACACTGATCCTTTGTCACACAGCAGCAATGTGTCTGTCAAATATTAGTAAAGCTTATTTTCTTTATTACTGTGGTAGGGTGTGTGTTCTCCAAAGGTGTCCATGCCCTAATCCATGGAAAGCATGAACATGTGACCTTACATGGCAAAAGGGACTTTGCAAATTTATCAAATTGTACATCTGAAGTATCTGTAGTTTACTGTATAGAATTTATACCACAATAAAATTGTTTTTTAAAAAATGCCAAAAAAAGGACTTTGCAGATGTCCTTAAGGTTAAGGACTTTAGAATAGAGAGATTATTCTGGAATGTTCAGGTATACCCAGTATAATCCCTGAGAACTTTCTCTGACTGGATTCAGAGAGATGTGACAAAATTGGAGGTCAGAGCAATTTGAAGTGTGAGAAGGACTCAGTCCACGGTGGCTGGAGGATTCCCCATAGGAAGCATGAATAGCAATGCAAGTAGCCTCTAGGAATGAGACAGCTGGCTCCTAGCTGACCGCCAGCAAGGAAACAGTGACATCAGGCCTACAGCCACAAGGAACTGAATTCTGCCAGCAACCTGAATCAACTTAGAAAAGGATCCTTCCCCAGGGCTTTCAGTAAGGAATGTGGCCTTGCCCAGACCTTGGTGTTGGCCTAGTGAGAAACTAAACAGAGGACCCAATCAAGTTCAGTTGGACTTCTGACCTACAGAAACTGTGAGATCATACATTTGTGTTGTTTCAAGCTGATGAGTTTGTGGAAATTTGTTTTGGCAGCAATAGAAAAGTAATGCAATTATGTATTAGAAAAACTGTACATAGAAGCTCTAATATTTTCTTCCTCCACCCCAGTGGTTCATCTTGTGAATGCTTGGGGTGTGGGGAAAACCATTTGGAACCACTGTCATTCAGGATTCTAACTCCTACCTGGGAAAAGATCCAGAGATAACTTTTAGGCTGTATTTCTGAGCCATTCACAATAAATCTAGAGAGAAGAGGTGTCCTGCCCAAGTGCCAAGCAGTGTGATGGTAAATTCTGGATGTAACAACTTTAACAATTGTCACCAACTCTCCAAATGTCCTCATGGCAATGAGAGGGAAGTGGTGATGAGACCTAGGGTCCCAGCTGACGGGGTACCTATGGCTGGAGCTTGTGTTCTAAATGGAGTGTCATTCTTGCTCATGGCTTGATCACGTCCTTTCAGATTTCATAGCTGGTTATACTCCCAGTGTTCGCATGGCAACTTCTGTTCTGTGAGCACAACAGATGTGATGGTGGCCCTGGTCTGCAGGACCTTATCCTACTTACAGTGACTCAGTGTGGGCTGTCTCTTGGATGTTTACAACAGTTGAGTGAGTGAGGGCACGGTCATCAAATAAGCTCAGAGAGGTTAAGTGATCTGCCTAAGATAGCAAGGCGATAAGCCACAGACTCAACATACTTGAGACCTTAACGGGTCTGGATGTGGGAGCAGGTCTACATCACCAGGACACTGGGGAAGAGAGAGCATTGACACATGGGGAGTGAGCATACCCCAGCCAGGACTGACTTGAGGGTGTGTGCTGCTGTATTATGGTGAATGGAAGCACCTGCAGCACTGGGCCTCACTCAGCCCAAGTGTCTCACTTATAGACTCTCTAAAGGTCCAGTCTAGCTGTTGAGTGTTGGCAGCACTGGACCCCAAACCTGCTCATACAGGCTAGTTCTAAAGAGTCACTTGGAGCCTTCAGGTTGCCATTGTGGGATCCAGTGCCCTGACCTTGCATCTGGCTTGGCTTCATCTGCTCTCAAGCCTCCACTGAACAGGACAGGCTGAGCTAACCCCCCAGCAGGTAGCCCTCATCCTTCTCAGAGGGACTGGCTTTTCTGGACCCTCACTGCCCAGAAAGTCAAGCCCTATACCCTCTGTGTGGCATTCAAAGCCCCTCAAAAGGACTTTGCAAATTTTCTCTCTCTCTCTCCTCTCCCATGCAGCTCCCGTGCCCCAGCCAGACTGGGCTCCTGGATTCCCCCAGCACACACCCTGCCCGTTCCTGACTCTGAGCTACTTTGTCATCACCTTCTTCATAGGCATCCATCTCCCTGTGTCCTTCCCAGCTTCAAACCCTGCTTTTAAAAAAGCCATTCCTGGTAAATCTGACCCACCTGACTGTTTCCCTCCCTGATCGCTCACAATTCCCATTGTTTGTCCCACACATTCTACCCATGATAGTCTTTTTGAATTAAGTTAAGAAGTATTTTTTAAAACACACTTAAAAATACTTTAAAAATTACTGTTAAGTCCTCTACCTAGTATTTCAGGGGGATCCAGAGGAACGTGGGCAACCAGTGATTGGACACTTTGTCGGTTTCTAGTGTCGTGCTGAGTTCTTTATGATCCTAACTTTATGTGATCATGATTAACAAACACCCCATGACCAGGAAATTCTACTTCAAGGAGCAACCCTAGAGAAAATCTGGGGCACAGGCATGGGCGAGGAATGTTAGGGTGCTTCTGCAGCATTATTTGTAATAGTGAAACAAGAGAACAGCCTGAATGTCCATCAAGATAAATAAGTTGTGTTAAATCCATGTAGTGAAATCTTATAAATAAGTTGTGGTAAATTCATACAGTGAAATGCTATACCACAGTGAAAAAGAATAAAGTAAAGTTACATGTAACAACTCAGACAAATCTTAGCAAACAACTTTAAAAAAAGAGTGACCAGTTGTGGAAGCAAATGTACCATTTACATGAAATGTTAAGACACACCAAACAACTCTCTGTTTAGACATACACACGTAGAGTTGCATTACAAAAGTGCATGGGAATATAGACCAGGGATTGGCAAACTACATACACTGGCCATGTCCAGCCTGACACCTACTTTTTGTATGGCTTGTGAACTAAGAATGGTTTTTGCATTTTTCAATAGTTGATAAATTTCTATTATATCTCAAAGCTGTAAAATACGTAAGAAAAAAGATGATTAAAAATCAAAAGAAAAACAATATTTATGACACCTGAAAATCACATGGAATTCAAATTTCAGTGTTCACAAATAAAACTTGTTGGAACACCACCACACTCACTGCTGCCTTTGTGCTCCATGGGCCTGGTTGAATACTTGTGACTGGGATCATATGGCCCACAAAGTTCAAAATACTCACTTATATGGCCGTTTTCAAAAAAAGTTTGCCAACTCTGGCTCTATATTAGATTCAAGGAATGCTTACCTCTGTTAAGGAAGGAAGAGGAATGGTATGGAGGGGGTAACAAGGGCAGTGACAATTACAACATTTTATCTTTTAAGGTGCTTATGGGTTGTATATTATTATTAATTTTCAATAACTAAGGTATTTCATGATTTTCAAACAGATGAACCTCCCCTTAGCACCTCCCTCCATAATAGGTACCATTACCATTCCTGGTTCATAGATAAGAAAGCAAGGCTTGGAGATGGTGATGGAAGTAAGCTCAAGAATGTCTGTTGCAAGGATCCCAAGCCCTGAGGGAGACTGTGCTGCCCGCCAGGGTCTGCAGGCCAGCTGGGGAGAAGGGACTTAACATGGAGCTGAACATTCGCTCCCAGGTGACAGCCATTTTATGAAATCTCCCACCCACATCACTGGCATCTTCCAAGGATGACAGGAGTGAGGCAGATAGGCCACCCTCTGCAACATTGCCTGGGACTGGATTGCCTAAATAGTCATTGGACCCAGTATTTTAGAGAACTTTCTGTTTCTTCAGGTCATTCCCACAGACTCAGGAATCCTGGGAGGAAGCAAGGCTGTCATTCTTGCCTGCATTGTGGAGATAGTTAAGGGGAGATTCTGAGCGGGGCTCAGTTCTTTAATATCCCTGAGGCTTGTTGAGGAGCTTGGATGCTGAAGTCTGACTGCAAGCCCCTGTGGTCACCTAGGTGACCTTGGACAAGTCCCACATTCTCTCCGAGCCTTAAGAGCCACATCTATTTAATGGGGACAACAATTAGTTCCTACTGCATAGGCCTGTTGTGGGGCTTAAATGAGATAATGCATGTCAAATGCTTAGTGGCGTTTCTAGATTGTGATGAGACTTTTGACATGCTGCCTATTGTACTGTTTTTGTTTTATTACTACTCCAATCCAGTCTGGAATTCCTCCCCACAGTGCTGTTCATCACTGTTAAGACTTGGCCATGTTCGGGATGACTGGTCTTTGGCAAAGCTTGGGTGGTCAGTAACACTATATGATTCCTAGCATAACCATAGGGAAATAGAGTCTCAGAGAATAACCTGCTGTGTCTCTGCTTTGTGTGTGGGGTCCATTGCCCCATGTTCTGGGCACTGGGACCTGCCTGCCTTTCCTCTGTAAATGTCAGAAACTCGAGTGTCCCAACCAACAGGGCAGGACAACCATTACCAAGTGGCAGTTGCTGGGCATTTATCTAAGTGGGCATGGTTTCCTTTGGTGCACAATTCATGGTAGTTATTCTTTTTTGAAGGGGTGGGGGTGCTCCTTTTCTTTCTCTGGTGAGCTGCTTGTAACAAAGATGGGTGGGGAGAGGCACTGGAGTGAGGGGTTGAAGTGGGCCCCGGGGAGTGGGATGGGATTGGCATGGTTCGGAGACTGACTGGCCAGACCCAGGAGGGCTGGAAAAGAGAGGCAGGGGTGGGCACTGAGAGATGAAGTACTTGCTGTGCTCAAGTGCACCATACGTTTGTGTTCTTGGGTGGCCAATGTTCAAATGTAGCAAGGGGCTTGGTGTTCAAAACCAGTTAGCTTCAGGTGCTTCAAAGGGGCTTGACCTAAAGTGAACATCTTGGCTGGGATTTGCAGGCAGGCTTCTTGGGTTTGCGAGTGACAGAAACTCAGCTCAAACTAGTCATAAACATAAAAGGGGAATTGTTGGCTCATGTACCTGGGAGTGCAGAGGAACGTGGGTTGCAGGTATGGCTGGATAGGGGCCTCACCAGGTTGTCAGGGGTCTGTCTCACTCTCCATCTCTCAGACATTTTCCCCTGAGGCCAGCAGCCCCAAACTCATGAGCTATCAGCAGAGATGGGAAGATTAAGTTTTTCTGTATAATGCCAGCAGACTCTGTGGAGGAGGGTCTGGCTGACTGGGC
Organism: Vicugna pacos; assembly: GCF_048564905.1. NCBI lineage: Eukaryota > Metazoa > Chordata > Mammalia > Artiodactyla > Camelidae > Vicugna > Vicugna pacos. The sequence continues at coordinate 17,154,050 of NC_133001.1, forward strand.
ATGAGAAACTGGCCCTCTCTGTTAGGAGAGGAGATATTTATTACACAGTACAGGGCAGCATGAGCCTCAGGTCCTTTTTGCCACCTCACCATGAAAATGAGGATGGTTTTAGTGGTTAGTGTATTCCCTTTTATTTTGCCTTAGTCTCATCTACACAAACTAGAAAATATAAATGTGTGCGCATTCTAAAGCTGTTTTAAAAGGGGGAAATGGACAGAATCTGTAACACTGGAAACTCATTGTTTAACACAAGAAACTGTTCTTGTCTGTTCTTGTTCATCCGTATACTTAAGCCACCTCACTGTTACTCTGTGAGACTTCCTTGCCCTGCTGTCTCTTTTTGGCTGAGATAGGGGATGAGTTCTAACTTCGGTTTTGCTTGTGAATGTAAACAAAGTCTGATCTCCCAGCCCCAGTACATCAGGGCTGTGCCCACAGAGACCTTGAAAATACACGGTTTTCCCTAGAGCTCCAAACCGAGTCCCCTGGGGACAGACTGTCTCTCTGGGCCCTGGGGAGAAATCCAACTTCACTTGGTACTGTGGAGGGGCTGCTCTGGGGAAGAGCTCTGACCATCCTGTGGTAGATCCTCTCCTTCCCTTCTTTTTCTTTCAGCAGGTGATGGTCCTTTGCATGAACATGAAAGATACTATACTGGGGTCCAAGAACTGGCTTTTGGGGGTCTTTTGTCACAGGGTAGAGTCTACACGTGTGACTCAAGGCTTGTTGGCTGCTGCAGTTTGGAGGGCTCAGGATCAACAGCCAAGTCTGTTCGTTTTCTGGAAAAACGGCTTGCTGAATCTTTGCAAATCTTGCTTTGAGGCTACGGAAAGCCTTTTGTGTCCTTCCTTTGTGCCTGGCTGGAAACTTTCCCCCTCTAACTGTGTCACGCCCACCTGGAGCCCCCTTGGAGTAAATTAGAAGCTTTCCTTTTACAGGGCAGCCCCTACATCTTCCTGGTCTCCTGAGTAGTGACTAATGCAGCTCTTCCCTTCTCCAGAAAGCTGGTTAGTAGAGCCCAGCTCCTCACCTGGTGGCAGGGAGGAGTCTTCATTCCCAGTCCTCCCATCCACCCCCTGGCTCTGCCTCCCCTCCTTCCTCCTTCCTCCTTCCATCCTTTACAGCTTCATTTCAAATCTGACTTTCTTCATAATCCAAACTTCAAAAGCATTTCTGATCTGTACTGCCCGATTCTTGTTTTTCTATGTTGTTCTCTATTTATGTGCACCCCCCGTGTGTTCTTACTACTGGGCTAAGCTGTGGAGGAGGAGGGGCAGGGGTCATGGCTTCTTCCTCTTCCTACCCCCATACTAGAACTCACCTTTGTGTTGGACAGATAGTAGAAGCTGAAGAAGTACTTGTTGATTGAGTTTTTTTAAAAAATGCCAACAGAACTCTTTGTTCCAATAAAGTCTTAAGTGGAAACTAAAACATGTAAAAAGAATAAGCAGAAGTGTTCTGGTAGAAAGAGGAGCCTGGAATCCCACCAGCTTGACCCTTTTCCCACCTTATTACTGGCCTCCTCCCCAGGCCCCCGTCCAGTCCAGCCCCACATCAGCTCATGGAAGTCTTAGGGACAGGCCCACAGCCATGCTCACTGCATATCTGCTGATTTGCTTGATTGATGTTGAAATTCATGGCACATATTTTCTGTGGCTTGAGTCACTGGCATGGGTTTCTTGGGGAGCAAATCTGTTGGGCCGAGCAGAGTCCCTACTTGTGATGGGGTGTCCTCCTTGCCTGGTAGTCCGTCTAGACCAGAGGTTAGCAAACCTTTTCTATAAAGGGCCAGATGACAAATCTTTTAGGCTTTTGGGGCCATGAGGCCTCTGTCACAGCCACTCAGCTCTGCAGTTGTAGAGAGAAAGCAGCCATAGACACCATGTAAACAAATTAGGATGGCTGTGTTCCAGTAAAACTTTACCTACAAAACAGGTGGCATGGTTTGCAGACCCCTGGTCTAGACCAAGAATTTAGTTGGCTTCAGGGAAGGGTCTTTATGATGACCAGAAGAAGGAGGTTAATAAGTCAAGGTTACTTTGAAGGTGTCACCAGTACTGGGCTGTCTGTGCTGAATGCTTTAGGTTATATTTCCTCTTTTAAGGCTCAGATGGGCAAATGGGGGCCAGTTAACCTTCTTTAAGGACTTGCTATTCTCTGCTGTTTCCACAAGCCACCTGTTAGAAACTTTATTATTAAGTTAGATGCCTCCAGTTTAAAGAACTATGACGTAATCCCATCAGTTTAGGAAATGGGGGATTATTGGAAGGACACAAGAAGGTGAGGAAAAACAGAAAATCTTCAGAGCCGCCAGAGAGCATGCTTCACTGAGAACCAGAACACCACTTGAGGCCACATGGGTTTTAACAGGAGGACGAATCATCTTGCGAATGAAATCTGATGTTCCATAATCAAACTGTCCAGTTCAAATTCCAGCTCTGCTGTTTATCAGCTGTGTCGCCTCCCTAGCCTCAGTTTCCCCATCTGCAAAATGATGACAACAATAGTACTGACCCCACAGGGTCCTTGTGAAGGTTCAGTGAGGTCAGGTGTGCAAGGGCCTAACAGGCACAAAGTCGTGCTCAGCGAGCATGGTTGCTGTTGACAGAGGCTCCATTAATCATGTAGTTATTGACAGGTTCTACCAACAGGGGTACTGTCCACTCCAGCGCTGGTAGTTGGAGTGATTCAGTTACACTTTTCTGTTCTCCTGTGTCTGCCATTACTTGCTGAAGATGGCCCCCCTCTCACAGCCAGATATTCCAAGAGGAGAGCTGATGGCTCTGCCAGATGTTATCCAGGATTGAGCAGCCCTGCTGGGCACTGTTTTCACACTAGGCCATCTCACTGGCCTTCTGGCAGCCTATGAATAAGCCCCTTGTTTATTCAGAAATGGCCAGGACAACCCATACCTGAGAACCCCCTCAGACTGGGCTCAGGAAGGCATCTTGCAGAGCCTGTTCAGTGTGACACTCTGGGGAGCTCGGTTACCCATCAGGAACCCTTCCCGGATTATGCGATGACACCAGTGCTCTACTGGTAAGGGCCCTGTCTCCACCGCACACCACAAGCATCCCTCCCTGCCTCTACTGGGCTTCTGTTTTCACTTTTCCTCTTACACGTTCTCAGTCTAGAGCAAGAATTAAATATCTGTATTGGAAGCTAGAAATGTTGGGTCCCAAAGCAAATTCTCCGGAGAGAGTCCCTGTAGAGCAATGTCTCTGAACTAAGGAGGTGAGTACAGAGGGGTGACCCTGACACATTCCCTAAGGAGCCCCAAATCTCTTAACTGAGTGTCCTTTCCCAAGATTGCCCATCCCTCGTGGAAGTGGGAATTGTAGGTGAAAGGGGTTCTTGGCATAGATTTACATGTCTGTGGCTCCCTGAAAACATCCCTCAGTTAATCAACAGGGCAGCTGCCTCATGGTTTACTGGACTGGCTTTTTGGAGACCCTTTTGGGGGCTGTCTCTATAAAATTTGCTCTTAGGCTCTTAGTAGACTTGAGGTAGGCTGTTAGTTGAAGCTTCAGAATCTCCTTTCTTTAATTCCTTCAGCTAAGTCCCAGCCTCTTGACCTCTGGGTCCCAGTGCCGAGCCCGGCTCTGGATTTATCTACCCAACTGGGGCCCAAATGCCTGACTTGTTAGCCATGCTGAATGGTTTTATTTGTTTTTGTTGTGCATTTTTATCATTTCTGTTCATGTGTCTGGAGGCTTTCCTTAGAAAATGATGGATGTTTTTTCATAAATCAAAAAATAAATGTGAAATGATACAAAGGCAAGAAATAGACCCAAGCCTGGAATTTGCCACTCTAGGTTGGAAGGAGCTGCTAGCTATTTCCCAGTGAGAATGCACTTTTTGATTTTATAAGGTCAGATCCTGACTTATTTCACAGAAACCATTTTAAGAGCATTTCCTAATAATAACGGCCACAATAATGATGGTAATAATTCCAGCTGTGCCTGGTACCATGCTAAGTGCTTAACATACATGACCACATTTAACTCTCACAACAATCCTATGGACTAGATTCTGTCATTCCCATCATACAGATGAGTAAAGAGAGGTTCATGTGGCTTTTTAAAAAACTGAAGTATAGTCAATTTCATTGTCTCAATTTCTGGTCTACAGCATAATGTTTCAGTCATACATATACATACATATATTGGTTTTCATATTCTTCTTCATTATAGGTTACTACAAGATATTGAATATAGCTCCCTGTGCTATACAGAAGAAATTTGTTTTTAAATCTATTTTATATTATAGTAGTTAATATTATAATTATATTATAGTAGTTAATATTGCGAATCTCAAACTCCCAGTTCATCTCTTCCCACCCCCTTTCCCCCCAACCCCATAATCATAAGTTTGTTTACCATGTTTGTGAGTCTGTTTCAATTTTGTAGATAAGTTCATTAGTGTCTTCTTTTTCTTTTTCTTTTTCTTTTTTTAAGATTCCACATATGAGTGATATCATATGTTATTTTTCTTTTTCTTTCTGGCTTATTTCACTTAAAATGATGATCTCCAGATCCATCCATGTTGCTGCAAGTGGCACTATTTTATTCTTTTTTATGGCTAAGTATTATTCCATTGTGTGTGTGTGTGTGTGTGTGTGTGTGTGTGTGTGTGTGTGTGTGTGTATAATCTCACAGCTTCTTTATCCAGTCCTCTGTTGATGGACATTTAGGTGGTTTCTGTGTTTTGGCTATTGTATATAGTGCTGCTATGAACTAGGGTGCATGTATCTTTTAGAATTAGAGTTCCCTCTGGATGTATGCCCAGAAGTGAGATTGCTGGATCATATAGTAGGTCTATTTTTAGTTATTTTGAGGAGTCTCCAAACTGTTTTCCATAATGGCTGCACCAAACTACATTCCCACCAGGGGGAGGGAATATAGCTCAAGTGGTAGAGCATGCTTAGCATGCATGAGGTCCTGGGTACAATCCCCAGTACTTCCTCTAAAAATAAATAAATAAGTAAACATAATTACCCCCCCCCCAAAGTAACTTAAAAAAGCCTCACTACATTCCCACCAACAATGTAGGAGGGTTCCATGTGGTTTGTTGTTTAATTAAGGTCCCATGGCTGGTAAGGAGTAGAATTAAAACACAGGTGTCCCTGATGCAGATCTCATGCTCTTGACTGCCATATTGAACTCCTTTTTAGGGATTGCTGGAGGTGCTGAGGAGTTGTGGCTTCTCCTACCAGCTCTACTGGCAGGCAGATGGCTGGGAGAGGTATGGTGGCTCCCAGTGGATGGGTTCATGGAGTTCTCTGGTGTCATTGGCTCTTTTCATGGAGTGCCCCTGAACTAGAATACCAACATTGCTGGGTGGCACACTGGACCTGTTCCCCACAACTGTTTCTTCATGATGCCTTGGACAATGTCACTGTAACCACCAGCAGGAATTCCCCTCCTTCCTGTTTCGTCACCCTGCAGCCAAGGACTCCTCTTCCCCTAGGGTGTCCTTTAGGACCTTAACCCAGAATGGGAATCTGATACAAACCAGAAGGCAATTGGTGAGAGTCCACATGCTTCCTGTGTTAGTCACAAGTCCTCTGGTTGTAAGTAACAGAAGCACCACTGGGACCAGCTTGAGAAGAAAGGACATGTGTGATGTTTATTGGTTCATGTGACCAGAGCAGAAAATCATTCTTCTTCTTCTTTGGGGTGGCTCCTGATTTCCCTACTCAGTCCAGTGCCAATCCTTGGGCCAGTCAGAGGGATGGGGAAACTGATTAGCTCAACCCTGGTTATAAGATCAGTTCTCTGACAAGAGGTATGTAACTGTGTTTGGCTGATGGATCCATAGAATCAAAGTAGGGGAGGATGAAGCCCACAAAAAAGAAAGTTGCTGTTTTTGCAGATAATTTGGTAAATGTCTAGGACCTTTTCTATTGCTTTTCTTGCATACCCTGCCTCCCTTCTTTGTCTGAGCTACATGTCCAGCCCAAGTCAAAGTTGCAGCATTAATCTCTGGTGAATTTGTGAACAATCCCACTTGATCTTTCCCTGCCCAGAACAATGCTGGGTGCCCCATCCCACTGGGGGTGTCACTTGTTGTAGGTGTCCATATTCTGTCTTAGGGCTTCTGACATCAGACCCTGTTCTTTGCTCAGGGTTGGAGATTTCAAGTGGTGTCACTAGGAACAGTGCAGGATTCTTAGAGAGGGAATTAAGCCCATAGAGTTTCTAACTGGCCAAGTTTGGAATTTTCCATGCAGCAGAACTTAACCTCTGTGACCATCTGGACCTGAGTTCTATCCTGATACTGTGTTCTTTTTCTGACGTTTGAACAGTAACAACATCTGTAGTTTTGCAAAAGGTTCTTTCACAATTTTATGAGTGTGTGTAAATAGGGTAATTAGCCCAATCACTTGCTGTTTCTTCATCTTTGTATAGCACCACCTGGCCTGGGAGCATGTCACCCTGCTGAACTCCAGGCAGTGAGGCAGGGCAAACCACCACCTTGATGGGACTTGGGAATTAGGAGTTTCAAGACCCTGCTCTGGAACTTTGGCAAGGAAACCCATTCCTTCTTCTTGATGGGCAAGGATGAAAGTTTGGGAAGTTTCTAAACAAAATATTTTTAAAAGCAACTTAAATAAGAAAACAAAGAAACTTCTAGTAACTATCTTTACAGTGAATGAGTCTTGCTCTGCTTCCTGCCTGGTGACCTCATTACACAATGGTGTTTTAGCTGCGCTGCTCCACCCAAGAAGTAGTTTAGAGCTTTGGCCAAATCCCTTCTTGTGTTGTTCCAATTTGTTTTTCATGGTTGATCTTGTCTCGTCAAAGGTGTCATAAGCTCTCTGAGGAGAGGAAGCCTATATACTGTTCGTTTTGCCAAGCACATGGTAGGCACTTGATAAACCTTCCTTGGCTGAGGAGTTGTGGTTGTAATTGTGTGTGTGTGTGTATGTGTGTGTTTTGGGATGGGGATGGGAGTGTGTATTAGTTCACTAGGGCTGCCATAATGCAACAGGCTGGGGGGCCTAAAGAACATAAATTTATTTTGTCATAGTTCTGGAGGCTGGAAGTCCAAGATGAAGGTGTTATCAGAGTTCATTTATGACGAGACCTCTCTTCCTGGATTGTAGATGCCTTCTTACTGTGTCCTCGCATGGTCTCTTCCCTGCATGTATGTGAAGAGAAAGAGATCTCTTGTCTGTTACTCTTCTTAGAAGGACACCAGTCCTATCAGATTAGTGCCCTACCTTTATGACCTCATTTAACTTTAATTACCTCCCTAAAGGCCCTGTCTCCAAATACAGTTAGGACTTCAACACAAGACCATTTTAGTCCCTAAGAGGGTGGCAACTAAAAGTAAGTACCCTGAGATCCCTCTGGCCCTGATCTGTCAGAGTCACCTAAATTGCATATATGGAGGTTTTAATTTGGGGCGGGGGAGGTGTTATTTCTTAACTGTGCAGATTTCCAACTGTCCCCTCCTGTCATTGCTGGGTCCATGCAAGCTCTGAACTGTGCATTGGAAATACGACTGCTTTCCATAACAGTCATGTATTTACACGGGACAGAGCTGAGGCCATATAGTGCTGGCAGCTATTCAAAGCCTTCCTACCAGTAACCTCCCAGAGTCAAAGGCCAGTCACATGCCTGACCTGCTGTTCTGACTTCTCTACAGCCAAATTCCAGCCTTGGTTGATTTTCTGTTCATTTGAAACAGATCTGTATGAGATGTAGGTGTATGTCCTGTAGGAGGTTGTGCGAGGAGAATGAAGTGAGTCAAGGGAAAAGGGGAGATCTCTGCCTTGACTGTGCTGCAGCCTGCTTTCTTCTGATGAGTCTAAATGAGTTTACAGGGTTTGATGTGGCCACGTGAAAACATGCCTCAGAAAGAGCAAAATGTCAGTGTTTTGAGCCCTTTCCGTTGGAGAGGGTGGGAAAGCAGTGGTCACTGCGTGTTCTCCTTAAACCAGGCAGGGGAAAGGGAAGTATGTGTGAGTCTCTGATAATCCTCTTCTCTTTCTTCCCCTTGCTTTTGTTTTTCAATAAATCACTCAGGACAATCTGCTTCTCTTTAGTGGTGTGTTTTCCTAGGGTTCAATCTTTGTTTGAAATTCTAGAACAACAGAGTTGCAGTAAATATGGTCAACCTACGTGTAATTATGTTGGTATGTCAACTTTGCCCCTTGGAGTTGGGTCTGCTCTGGTTAACCAGAGGCCCCCCTGACTCAGAAACAGGACCTCCTGCAGGACCCTGTGGAGGGCCGACCCTGAGCCCTGCATCTGAAGGGGATAAGTGAGCCCATAATTACGCTCATTGTTTAGGTCGGAGCACAGGAGGGTTTACATTAAAGACCTCAGCTGGCACACGCAGCATGCCTATGGAAAAAATGAGCCATCTCCTCCGCCTGCTACTCGGTCCCCATGTTGCCTGTCCAAGGGCTTGGGTTTCACAGACGCCTTCTGTGACTCTGCTTCTGACCACTCCTGATTAGAAGCTTGAATTCCCTGAGTTCCAAGAGGCATCTCAACCCTGAGATCTGGAAATTGATCCATGAGCTGCCTTTTGAGAGTCTCAGAATTTAGGTCTTGGGAAGGACCTGAAGAGTGTTTCAGCTGGTGTATCTCAAACCTTAATGTTCAGGTGAGTCACCTGAGATCTTGTTAAATGTGCAGAATCCAAATGCAGCAGTCTTGGGGTAGGGTTGGAAAATCTGCATTTCTAAAAGCTCCCTGGTAATGCCCTGGGGCTGGTTGCTGGATGGTACTCAGAGCAGCCTTCTAAGCCTTAAGAGGGATAAAAGAGAGGCCCAGAGATCTAAAGGTGCTTGTTAGGGCAGAGTAGAAACTTAATTCTTCTTCTTGTCCTTAGTGTGGTCATGGCCCCACATGGGTGCTGCTGGCATGGCTGGGCTGGGTCTTAGCAGAAAATATCCTACTGTGACCACACCTGGAATCCTGGAGCAGGGGCTCTTTTCCAGATGCTCTGGCTGGATGTGGATCCCCAGAGCTCTTGACATGAGCCCGCAGGCCTCAGCAGCTGTGAATCTGGATGGGAGTGGATCACTGTGTGTTCCTTCCAGGTCTTCAGAGGGGCATGGGAAGGTGGGCACTTTGAGCATGTTGTCTATTGAGAGACATGTGGACTCCCTAACCCTAGGTGAGAAATGTCAGGTAAGGCCAGTGGGAAGGGAGGGGAGTATATGGCATCATGGTGGAGGGGAATGATGATTTTAATAGAAATCAGAGGATGTGAGACGTTGTTTCTGTCCACACCACCAGGAGACCTTGGGCAAGGGAGTGAACATCTCTAGACACCATGAATAAAATAGGAGCAGAGTGTTACCTACCTGAACCCTGGGACTAGGTCATGTGCTCTTTTAAAGTTTATTTTGAGACTCCACAATTGAAATTATAGATTTTATCTATTTCTCTATCCCTATCTATCTATCTATCTATCTATCTATCTATCTATCTATCTATCATCCTTTTCTACCTTCGTCTTTGTCAGGGTACTTTGGTATGATATGTGCAGCTGAGTACTGAAGAATTAACCTTACCTAAAGAGAAGCCTAGCCTTTGCCCTCAGCTGCTGGGAGGTGATCTCTAGGCCCCTGGAATGTCCTGTCTGATAGGAATGTCTTTGTCTGGGGGCTTTTGCCACTGGATGGCCTAACAGTGTGATTTACAGTGGGGCTTTGGGACATGCCATATCCGACCTGACCTTGAGAGGAAGTAGAGACTAAAGGTATTGGCCTGAAGCTCCAGGGAGGGTTGGAGACTAAAGGTCAACCATGTGGGCATTAGGTGATTGGACCCCAATAAAAACTGTGGACACTAAAGGCTTGAGTGAGCCTCCCTAGATGACAGTACTGTCACACACTGAGGCTGGGAAGAAGTCACACTGTCCATGACTCCGTGGGGAGAGGTAAACTGCAAGCTTTGAAACTTCTCCTGGACTCTGCCCTATTCATCTCTTCCTGTGACTGATTTAAATTTGTATCCTTTCACTATAACAAAACTGTCATTGCAAGTGTAGCGTTTTCCTGAGCTCTGTGAGTCACTCTACTAAATTATTGAATCTGAGGGTGTTTGTAGGGACCCCTAAATTTGTAGCCAGCCTGTCTGAAGCAAGGCTGATCTTGGACACACTTGAACTTGCAGCTAGTATCCAAAATAAGTGCAGTCTTATGGAGACTCTTCTCTCAAACTTTGTAGTTGGTTGAACTTTTAATAATAGCAATATGTCAATTTAGCAAAAATTCTGGGAAAAACAAAGAATAAATCAATTCCTTTAAGCAAAGCCTGCCTGGTTGTAGAGTGGAGTCTAGGATACTAGTAAAGAGCCTGGGCTTTGAAGAAAAACAGACCTGCAGGTGGAGCTGGGCATGGCTACTTTTTGATTAATGTGGGCATGTTAATTAATGCATTTGAGCCTCAGTTTTCCCATCTGTAAAATATACTTTCCTTAAAGGCATGTTGAGAAGATGAAATGCAATAGGTATGTAAAGTGCAGGGCATGCAGGGAGCACTTCATACATGGTTGTTGTTGTGATTATTGCTGTTATTACTTCTGCCTTTATTAGGGGTGTGGTGTGACTTACTTATTTACTTAACTTTTTTTTTTTTTTAAAGAGAAGTCTGGCTTTGTTGGCCCAGCAGGCTACTTGAGGTTTGAAGCAGGAGGCATGAGTGCCCACTTCCCCACCCACTGCCCCTGGATTGCTGCTGGTGTTTCACAGGCTTGTAGGTGATTGAGAGCTCGCCCAGGTAGTGGCCCACCGTCTCAGGCTTGATGTTGACCTGGTTGAAAGTCTTGCAGTTGTAGACGCCTACCACGCTGCCCACCCTCTCGGGCAGGATGATATGACCCACAGGTATGCGTTCACCACTGCTGTGTCTCTGTGGGCTGTGCCTCCTTTTCGGCTTTTGCAGGCGTTTCCACAGCCATGCTGCTTTCTCCGCAGGTCTCATTTCCACCTCGAATGCTGTCGTGTGCTGTGCAGCTGCATCAGCTGCTGATAAGGCATGTCCAGTAATTGGCGCAGGTCTTCTCCACTTCCGCCATCTTATCGGCTGTTCAGGAGCCTTATTTACTTTTATACTTACTAACATTTTGCCTTGTTCAAAAAAGTATTCGAGTGGCTCACATACAAGGAAGTAAGACAGCCGAATAAAATAAACTACCAAGACGTAGAAAAAGAAGTAATTGGTAATTGGCAGCAGCAGCAGCATCTGAAAATGGGATGTCCTCTTTGTGAGGTCTCCAGGAGGACCAGGTCTGGTTGAAGGATGGGCTGCAAAATTGGGCCTGGCCATCTAAGATCACGAGAGTTGCCACTGGAGCCATGGTAACACATCCTTACATCAGAGGTAGGGGACAATCTTGTTGAGGCCAGGAGTAGAGCAGAACAGCAACTTGCCTGGCTTGGAGGGGAAGAGTCAGGTCCTGGGTCTTTAGACTCAGTCATCCTTACAGCTTCTATGTTTTCCTATTTGGTAAGTAGAATGTTCATTCATAGAGGTATGTGCAATGTGGTAAAGAGCTGTGGGAGAGAATAGAGGTGATGTCTGTTTTTGGAAAACTTCCAACTCTCCTACCCAGTCTTTCTCTTCCTTTTGTCATGCCAAATCTCTCCAGAGGCTATATCTTTTCTTATTTCTCCTATTTTCTACTACTTGACAACTCATAAGGGTTTTAGACATTGCCCCTTCCAAGATTTCTATTTTAATTGGGATAAGGAGAGGTCTCCTTATGGGCCAAAAGAGTGAAACTATAGTGATAAGATATGTTGATAAACTCTCGATAAACAGTGAAACTTAAAAAGCAAAACAAAACACTTCTGTCCCCGAATCCTCGAATCAAATCCTAGAAGAGAATTGCTACTGAAGAAATTCTATCTAATTGAGCATTCCAGAGTCCACCAGACCAGAGTCCTGAATTACAGCTCTAACACTGACTAGCTGGTTACTCAGTCTCTCTGTGCCTCAGTTTTCTTGTTTGTAAGATGGGGATAACAATTGTATGTGCCTTACAGGGTTTCTGGGAGGAATAAATGACCTGATAATATAAAGAACCATTAGGTTTTGGCAGCCAGTTTTGTTTTAATAAAAAAAAAACAGACAACGACATTATTAGAGTAGTTCAGTTTTTTATCACAAAAAATTTGAATTGCACAAGTTGACTACTGGCATCTTGGGGTCCCTCAAAGTTCTCACCAGTAGGCTGGAAGTCCAGCAGAACAGATTAAAAATGTGGACAATGTCCTTTTGTGATTCACTAACTGTGATTAACAGTTGAAATGTTCATGGCATGGATCTTATTTGGGTAAATAATGGAAAGCAACATTCTTTTTTATTTGGCAATGATACATTGAGGTGTTGGGGATGAACGATCCCTGGTTTGATGGCAGGTCCAGATTTCCCCAGCCATCTCTTTGACTTTGGCCTTCAACTGCTGGACCTTGAAGCAGAACACAACTGATGGAGCATAGCAGAGAAAGCTCAGGATGAGACATCAAGACTGAGCTATGTATGTATGGGACTGGATAGATCACAAACTTTGTGGTCTTCAGTTTCTCCATCTCTAAAATGAATACTACAAAACTTCCTTCCTTCGTAGTGTTGTTAGGAAGACTAAAGGAGATGATGCATTTGAAATGTTTTGGAAATGATTAAGGATAGTGAAAATGTTTATTATTGTTTTGTCCTTGAAATATATTGACTCATATCATTGCTCCTAGAAGGGAGCAATGCTCAGATGGGTTCAAAGCTTTGCCTAAGATGAATTAGACAGAGGAGACAATGTGCTTTGGAGCTCTGATGGGGCTGAGCTTAGCAATCACCTCTCACACTTGTCCAGCATGTGGGTCCAAGTGTCTACTGACCAGGAACAGACTTGACCCTGTGGGTTTTTTTGTCTTCTTGGTTAATTGTAAAGATCTGTGCTATGTGTTGGATTAAGTTTCAGTCTGTGTCCAGTCACTGATTAATTTTGTGATTCAATTAAGTCATATAGGTCTGGTGTCTCCATGAAATAGGTGGTCTTGATTCCACCTGTCTCAAAGGGAATTTGGAAAGTAAAGACAACCAAAGGGTTGAAGGGTAAAAGCACTTCTTGGAAGATGCTTCCATTCTGGAGGCAAGCTAGCATTGAATTTAGGGGCACAGACATCTGAATCATTGCTCTGGCACTGACTACCAGGTCACTTAACTTCTCTGTGCTTCAGTTTTTTCATCTGAAAATTGGGGATAACAGTAGTAAGTTGGGATTGTTGTGAGGATTTAATGCCAGATGGCTTCCGACAGTGTCTACCCCAAGTGGGTGCCTAGCACGTGTTAGCTACTATAGAATAGAGCCTGCTCTTGTCCCCTTTGAAGGTAAGATTCCTGCAGGAGAAATCAGTCAGGGGTGTCTGGGACACCCTATTTTTTTTTTTTAGTATTGTCCTGTAAATCACGGTTAAGGGGAGAGTTGGTCAGGTGCTCTGCCAATCTTTGTAAAAAAGTGGGTAAAAAATGTTTAAAGATAAATCCCTAAATATTAAACCTTCCTTGACTATCTCTTCCTAAAGGCTGAAAAGCAGTTTTGTATTGATATGAACTCATGGGGAAAGAAGCCTTTATAGCTGAATTAATGCATGTGATGATTTGTTCAGTGGTGGTTGTATCATCACAATTGAAATCTCTCAAGTTCTAGAACTGATGGACAAGGTCATGCTACAAAGTCAATCAGTTAGTTCTACCTTTTATTTGTAGAGTCTGTCTTCCCAAGAGCCAAATGGGATGCTGTCTATTCCCTGATCTGTTCTTCTAAGTTCAGCACAGGCAAGCAGCTTACCTACTTTATAGACCATGAGCCTGAGACCCAGGGGTACATTTACTCGCTATTTTTACCTTGAATACTGATAATAGTTGTGTTATTTTGACACTAGTTGTGACAGTTTTGAACACTTCTTACTGGGTAGAAATCCCACCTGAAGGAACTTCGGAGGGTTTCATAGGGAAGCATGCTACCTAGACCTGGTTTAGGAAGGGCTATTTGTTATTCATTATGAGTGTTTGCAGGAAAATGTAATCAAGATGACACTTCTGACACAGTATCACCGAAAGAATACCAAGGCTGATGTAGTTGGACTCAAAACACTGTTCAGGTGCCTGGGGTCCCAGCTTTGTGCTGGAGCTGGTCCTGCCCTCAGGGGGCTTGGGTGTCCTTGCTGAGCCTAGAAGGAATGAAAACAGACCAGATGAGCAGGATCACCAGAAGTTCTGGGCTTATGTGTGCCGAAGGGCTACTGGGGGTGGGACATGACTGTGAATTTGTGTCCCAGGGTGTTTGCTTCTGGTGCAGCAATGAGGTTTCCAAGAAAGCCTTGCATTGCCCTATCTCCTCTTTTAGAGTTTCTTTTTTTAAATTATTGTTCATAAAGAAAAGAGGTGTGGTTTTTTGGCTTTTTTTTTTTTCCATTTCCAAACACATAGGTGAAATTTGTCCAGTGGAATTCAGTGCTCTGGGCCAAAAGGGAGGGAAATGTCATCCTAGCCATTTCTTATTGGCAACTGTAGTTGAGGTCCAGTGTGTGTTGTTGCCCAGCATATGGCATAGTGCAGTATTCTTGGAAATTGTGGAAACATTAGGCATGAGACTTGGCATTTTAAATCCAGGAGCTGTGTCAAAATTTGGGCTGTGGCATTCTCTTACCTATTCACTCAACAGGTTTTTTTTCCTTCCTACTTACTCTCCATCCTTTCTAGAGGAGAATGTTTTAGAACATCTGAGGGTCTCGTAGAACATATGCTGTGGTGGACTCCCCAGTCCCCTGCCACCTTCAAGACCAAGAGGCTGTTGGCTACTGCTTATTCATAGCTGTACTCTCTCTGGCACCAGCCCTTGGTTGGAAGGAAGCTGCCTTGCCCAATCTTACTCCCTCTCGCAGGGGCTCCCTGCATCCAGTTATTAGTTACTTGAGAGCAGGAAAGCCTGGCTCCCTTGCTTTCACTTGGGGCAAATCAGAAGGGCATCTCAATTCCTGAGCTCCCCATGGGATTGGCTGAAGCCTTTGTGACAGCAGCATCACACTGTTCAGCCCTTCAGCTCTCCCACCTGTCCATTTCTGTTCCCTCCCTTTCTTTTCGAGGTGTTCCCAAGCGTGTGCCCCAGTTTGCTCTGCACCCAGATCTCTGGTAGAGTCTGTTTCCAGGAAATCTGATCAGAGGTAGATCCCTTGGAGCCATGATTAGGGATGAAGTGGTGACACTGATTTCTGACCCTTTTTATCTTTTCTGGAAATGTTCCCTAGTCATTCTTTTCTACCACGATCTTGAAGGCAGGACTTCTGAGCCTGTCTAGGCCAATATTGTTTACATGCATATATATGGAAAATCCAGAAGGGCACCCACTGAGCTGCTAACAGTAGCAGGAGAGGAAGTGAGGAGTAAATTTCTATTTTAACTGTGTAAACTTCAATACTGTCTAAATACTAATATGAAAATGCATAATGTATCATCTGTATAATTATCTTATTTCTTATTAGTCAACTTTCATATCTGAGCATGACCATTGCACAACGCACATGTTCACCATCCCAGCCCCAGCCCTGCTCCTCCTTCTTCCCTCCCACCTTCCTCTTGTTCTGTTGAGGCTTCATGTTGCTGGTCTTCGAGTGTTTAGTGCAGGGACCGTGGTGGGGTGAAGGGTGGGGCAGGGGGAATGACTCCCAGCTGTAGGGATCCACTTCCTCTACCTACTTATTGACATGAGTCAGAGCAGAGTGATGCTCTGCATTCTTTACCACAATGAATTGATGGAACCCTCCTACCTGTGTTTGAGGAAATGTTTGCTAGTTTGCTATAAGGAGTGAGATAATTCATGGAAAGTGTCTAATGTGGCTGGGAAAATGCTTAATAAGTGGTGACTGTTTTACCATTTGATGAGGATGGTGATGTCATTGTTGCTGTTACTGGGTTTTGGATCAGAGCATCACCTCTGGAGCTCTTACCAGAGGGGCTCCCCTTCCTGTCCCTGGAGTTCCATGTCAGAGCAGGAGAAGTTAGTGCAGGGTGAACACTGAGATGGGGCTCTGTCCCTTAAATTCCTTCATGGGTCAGAAAGCTGTGTCTGGTCTGTGGTCTGCTGAGGCAGGATGGTTAGAAGGAGGGGCCCACTGCAAGCTGCCCTTCTTCCTGAAAGTTTCTTCTAGCATTTAGGGCTACCTCTTTGGTCTTATCTATAATGTGAGGTGTCAAAGGGTGACCCTTTTCCACGGGGGCGAGGATGAATTGTTTCCACTTTGGGAGGGGGAAGAAGGGTGAACCCTCGTGCTCCTTCCCCTCTCTCCCCTACATGAGCCCTTGTCTTCTGTGTCTCTCCCCTGGGTTGCGCTGGACACAGAAAGTAAAAGAACAAGCAGGCTGCAGAAATTGAGCCTGCTAACATAATTTACCAATTCAACAGTAAACCACAAAGTGGAAGCCCAGATCCTATGCCTTGTTGTTCTAAGAAAAGTTACCCTCAGCGCCCCCTTGCCTCAGTTTGCTAATGTGGACATTGAAGTAGCCAGACAGAGGCTGGAATAATGGGGGTGGATGTTTGTAGAGTGGGACCTGGGGAAAATCCTTCTTTATTACTTGTCTTTCTTCCCTCACAGTGCTGTTTGGGCCTTAATGGGCTGGGTTAATGAATGTGGCTGTATAAAGCAGATTGTATGTAAATATTAGATCAATGAAAAATATGGTTTATTTGCTTTAAATAAGCTTTTCAAATAAATGTCTTCCTGGAAATCAAATGCTACAGTGTAGCTACCATAATAGATGTGAATAGAAAGGGGGAACTTTGCTCTGAGGCAGTGTTTTCCAAATATGTCCTGAGGAACCCTAAACCCAAAAGATGTCACTTTGAAAAAAAGGCTGCGTATATTTGTCTGTATGTTCATGTATGTGCGTATGTATGTATTTGTGTGATCAACATGTTTGGGAAACAATGCATACAGTTTGGAAGGAGGGAGATTCTAAAAACAAATTCATATATAGAAGGAAAAAATCACGTTGTACTTTTTGGCCTCAGACCTAGAATCAGTCATCCCCCCAACCCCCAGAATCCTGGTTCAAGGATCTCTTACAAAAAGAAAACACCTATTAACACCTGCTGGGTATTAAGACATCACACTCTGTAAGGTGAACATTATCCTGTTGAATCTGGATCACCATGCCCTCCTTTGTGAGTCAGGTCCTTGGGTTTGGTACTTGAGTACCAGGGAAGCCACTGATGCCAACACCCGGGAATGTTTTTCATCAGGTATTAGATGCAGTTTGCTCCATGGAATAAAGCTTGGCCTGCACACCTCTTAACCTTCTCTTGGCTATTCATTCTGTAACTGGCGGAGTGAGGTGAGGGTAGAGTAGACCAGAGAGCTGGCCGGGAGTAAATAAGGAAGGAGTTTTTGAAAGTTTCCTGTATCTAAACACCCCAGCACCATGCACAATGGCCAAGCTATTGTTTAAGGTCCTAACCAGTGTCACCTCTTACAGCTTCAGTACCATGTGTTTAGATAACTAGGGAGTCAGTCTTCATCTGTGTCTCTGGGCATTATGGTGGGAGCTCGTGAAGAACAACTTGAAGCTTTGCCAAGGCCCTCAGCTATGAGTTTGGCTATTTTCCAGAAAGAGCAGAAAGTTTTCCTCTACAACCCTTGGGAGGACAGCTTTGGAGACCTGAGAACATATCCTGAGCTAAGGAGAGCCAGCAGGCCTGGGCCCTGAGAGGGCAACTAAATGTAACACCAGGGTTCTGTATGTGGACTTGCTTCCCTGGAGTCACTTCACAGAGTCGTTAATAAGTTTTTTTGTTTTTGTTTTTTGAGAACTGTCCTTTGACAGAGGTCTTAGAGAAGAGCTGATTCTGTAAAGGTGGTGCTACCCAGAAACCAGAGGGCCAGACAAGCAGGTGGAAAAGACAATGAACTCTGGGGATGTCATCATGGGTATTAACTGGAGTGCCCCAGGAGAGGCCCTAGGGAGGCACTGATGAGATGGAACTGGAGGTGGCTGCTGCTGGAAGCTGCCAGATGTGGGGACAGACAGGAGAAGCCACTCCCAGCTGCTGCCACAGGTAGGAGCCTGCACAGATCTCGAAGACCCTGGCAAGATACTCTTCCACTGGAATCAGAATTTCCCATCGTTCTCCAGCCTGGGCAAGTGGCAAAGGGAGGAAGTTGGCAAATCAGTTAACCTTTCACCAATGTGATTTCCTCACCTGTAAACCAGGGGACTGGATTAAATGACTAGTTTTCATGACTTTTTAAAAAAATGAACAAAAGGAAGCCTTCTGTGGAAGCCCAATTAGGTAGAAGAGCAGCTGCTCTACTTGAAGAGGAAGTTGGGGCCCCAAAGACTTCACAGAAGCCCCACCCCTCACCTTCCTCCACCTCTCAATGGCCCCTGAAGGGACTTGTGGGTTTTTACAAACAGAATCCATCTGGAATTAAAAAACCAGAGGTCTAAAATATTTTCCTCATTTTAAACATGCAAATGTAGGCAGAAAATTGATTAGTTGGAATCCTACATGGAATGCGTTTGTGAGTGCTGATGTAGTAGGCACAGGAAGTGCCTTCAGGACCATGTGTTTAGATAACTGGGGAGGAGAGCCATGAAGGGACCCCAGAATCATTAGGACTGTTGGCTCTGACTGAGGCTAAGTGGACCAGGTAAATGCTAGTTCTGTGGCTGTGGGTCTTGGCTGTAGGACATCAACAAAGCCATGGGGTCCAAGTCTGAATGCATCCCAAGTAACTTCTAAAGGCTTCATCGTTTCTATCTGTGTTGACATTGTGTAGAATGGCTATAGCCCACAGGCTTTCTAGAAAATATGAGCAATTCTGGTGGTTTTGGGGAAGCTCTGTCCTATCCCATTCTTGTAGAAGAGAGTCTGTTTCTTCTATTTTTGCACAAGATCCATAAGGAGTATGAGAATACTAGATAGGACCTTATGCTTCCAGAAAATTTTAATTTTCAGAGGACACCTCATGATCTCATTTGATTCTCACAACAAATCAAAAAATAGGCAGGGTAGTCATTAGGCTTGATTTTTAGGTAGGCAAACGGAACCCTGCGAGAGAGCAGTGACTTGCTCGTGGATACATGGCTGGCACTTGGTGAAGCCCACTAGATTTTCTGATTCTGCTAAACCAGCCCCAGATGACCAGTTCTGTCTAGATAGTAGTTCAGATGCAGGTTCCTGGAAAAAAGTTTTGTTGCTGTAGCTTCTGTGAGGAAGGTTAGCCACAGACATCATTAAAGGTGACATTAAGACCCCTTAGCACAAAAAGCCTGCTCCAGGTTCCAAACTCCACTGCACATGTTGGTATCCACTGGGGAGAGTAGTGCTTCCCTATCCTGCCTGGCCTTCAGTTGCAATTGCTTTTCCTTTAGCTCCTTGGGGCAGTAAGATGTGGCAAAGTGTACAGACCTGAATACTGCTCCCAACTTGGCTGCCAATGGGTTATGTGTCTTGGAAAACTCCTCTGAGCCTCAGAGGATATTGGACTACATCCTTGTTTCTTAAAGTGCCATACTTGGGCCACTTGTGACAGAGTCGTGTGTGTGTGTGTGTGTGTGTGTGTGTGTGTTTGTGTCTGGGTGGCTTTCAGTCCCACTGGCTGGGTTCCAGGCTCTTATGGTGATTTGATGGCCACCACTAGACTAAAGAGTCCCCAAGCATCCTTCCAACTCCATGCGTCCTTTCAGCAGTAACCTTTGCCTTGACCCTGAAGTGGAGTTTCTGTAGGGAGAAGGTGGTACTTAATTTAACTGTAGATATAGGTTTCAGGCAAAGACTTGTGAAAACTTGAGAGTCTAAGGGGAATGTTACTGAACAGGTGGTACAGGTCAATGTGTGGTATGAGAAAATGTCCTTTGTGCTGGTTTCAGAGACTACTGTATGTGCTTAAATTCTGCTCATGCCAAGCAAAAGTATGGGAACTGTCTTGCCTCACATTAAAACCTCTCATCACTCTTCTAGGGAGATGCCTCTTGCTTGCCTCAGCCTCTCTCTCTTAACTCAGGTGCTATATCTAGGGTTTGCACCCAAAGGAAGACCTAAATTCGTCCTTCCATTGCCTTGGGCAGAACACAGCTGAAATGACTTAGTGAATTGACCAGAGAAGTGAGACCAAAAGCACTGAGATGAGGAGGAAGGCCAGCAAAAGAATCGTATTTAAAAATATGTGCAATACTTACTGTAATTGTTTTGTGCACTCCTATGGTGTGTTAAAAGATTTCATGCTCTGTAAGATCTGGCTTCCAAACTGAATGTGATATGTCTTGTACTCAGGTTGCATATAAAAGTAGCTGTAACAGCCTAACGAACTAGTTTTGGGATTTAGACTTACGGACAAGTCAGTGTTGGACAGTAGATGCTTACAAGCTTGAATTTGGATATTTTAATACACTGGGGTTGATAACGTTATCAAAAGTGTCATGGCAAGAGGCCAAATCCTAAAGGGAAGCCATTGTCTCTAAAAAGGATTAGCATTAATAGCTCATATGGGAACATAAGTCCTACTCACCTAAAACTACAGAAAAGGTAGGTTTTTGATTCAGAGACGTGTGACCTATATGATCTAATACGAAGTACAAAAAGTGTTGCCAAGTGAGTAGGACACCTTGCTAGATAAGCTTTTGGTTATCCACGGTCTCTTTGTATAATGCACAGGTTTAGTATTATTACCTAATGCCTAAAGATTATTACCAGCTGCCTATGAGATAAATTTTAGGTATACTCTTTTCCGTGAGGTCCGGAAGGCAGTAGTTTGGGAATGAATTCTGGTCAAGAAGTGGGCATAATCCACTGGAACTGTAAGGGGTGCTGTTTAGAGCAAAGAAGTAAAATTGGTGCCTGCCAGAGTTCTGATGCTTCTAGTCTCATTCTTTTTAATTCTTCAAAGATCACAGCCAGCAGATCCAAGGCCAAAAGCTGCAAGTTGTATCAGTATCCTGGGATCTTACTCAACAGACCTGAGGAGCTTCAGGTTTGTTCTTAACTGCTAGGCTCACTCTTCCCAGCCTCTTTTCTCTCTTGTGTGGCCATTCAGTGTCCACCCATGAGCAACCTCATTGCAGCTGACAACCCCAGCAGCCAGCCAGCTGGGCACCAGCATCTGTGGTTTAGCAGACTTCTGACATTGCAGCCCTCAGTGTCAGCTGCTGCTGCTTCCTCCCAGCCAATGACTACTGAAATAAACTGTTCAGGTGGAGTGAAAATGTCCAGAAAGAGGCCTGTTGATCTGAGTCAGTAGGAAAGTCTACAGAAGGGAAGGCTCCCTGAGATGTGTGTTAGGGGTGCGAGCAGCAGTGTAGGGTGATATTTATCCTGCTAGGGCTGCTGTTTCCACATGGAGCATCTTAATTCAGGTTTCATATGGTTAGAATATTTTGCCTATTCCTGTTCTTTGTTTCAGAATTATAGCTACTTTAAAAAATAATAGTTCTTAAAAAGTGGCTGGGTTTTCTATTTTTTTTTAAATTATAAAAGACACATAGCATTACTGATATTTTGAGAAGTAAAGATAAGGGAAAATAATCACTCATAATCCCTGACACAATTATTATTTTTGTTTATTCCCTTCCAGTCTTTTCTTATACATGTGCTTTTATCTAGTTGTGACCACAGTGCAATACAATTTCCAGTCCCTTTCCCACTTAGCATGTGTGACTTGCATTTTTCCATGTTACTATATCGTCTTTATCCTCCTAATGGCTGCATGATGGTCCATTGTAATTTACTTAACCATTTACCTATTGTTATCATTTTGACTGCTTCCAATTTCCCACTGTTATAAAGCATAATGTGATGGGCATCTTTGTGCATATTGTTTTCCCATATTTGTGTGATTTGTTGCATTTTTTAAAAAGTGTCATTCAGGACCCAAGATATTTACTCAACAGTGGGAATTACATTTGAAGCTAATGGGGAAATGGGGCATTATTTAACAATTTGTTGGGTCTTCACTACTCCATAAATTGAAAGGAACATGCAGCATTAAGGTATTAACACAATCATAGGTGTTTAGACACCTGAAATTACCTCTGGTTCATTCAGAGGTCCTGGGTGTTGTTAGACTTCTGTTCTCAGCAACGTGATTAAGTATGTTGGTGCTGGCATGGCAATTTCGATGAGATATGCAAATACATAAGAGGCTATGTGAAAGGGTGAAAAAAAAATCAGGATATTCTTTGGTCAGCATCCCTCAGAGAGGATACCAGAGACTCCTGTTTATCCGAACTTCACCTAAAGGTGTGGATTTTTTGGCTTTCACAGCAATGCCATTCTCATCATGTTCAATGTCAGTATATAGTCCTTAGTGAGTGTCCAAATGAAGGCTGTGATCTCTTTCTTAATATTCCTGAGGCATTGAATGTATTGGTCACTCACATGCCAAGTGCAGGCTTATAACTGCAGCGACAGTCTCTCTCTCTTTTTTTCCCCAAGGGTTGCAGTGATTTTATTTAATGAAACATGCTTAAAACGAACTAGAACATTTTTCTCTCTTTCTACCTCTCTTTTCTTGACTGAACTTCATCTCCTCAGTGTGAATGTGAAAGGGTGAGTTTTGGAAGACAGGGAAGCATGGTTCATGGTAGTGGGTCTCTGTGAGCTAATAGCTGGGAAGAAAAATAAGCATTGCATTTCTTAAATGGGGGAAAAATCAGGAAAAAGGCATGCATAAAGGATTTATCCTCTCCATGAAAACACTGATTAATGAAATCTAGTATGAACGGGGTGTCACGCTCTTTAAATATTAGATTTCATTCATAGCGGATAGTAGGCTTCTGAAAGGAGATATTCTGCCTCTGCCAGCTCTTTACAGACACAAATGTTTCATGCCCTTGCACTGATCAAGGATGCATATGCCTCGGGTAACCGAATCACTGGACAGGGTGAAACATTGTGCTGGACAGATGTGTTGTCAGGAAAGGGCTTTTGCTGATAAAAGGGACAGCTGCCCTCAGGATGGGGTGGTGAAGGGGGGGTAAGGGGAGTCAAGCAAGAGGGAAGGAAGTATGCAAGGGAAGGTGACCCAACCACATGAAGCCAGCCTCTCAAGCCCCCAGCTGGGACACTCCACCAGCTTGCTAGCTCTTCCGGCTCTAGCTGAGCTGGCCAGACATCTGGCCTCTGTTCTAATTAAAGTGGGCAACCAATTTGGTGGCTTAGTGAGGAAAACAGCAGTGAAATCTTGATGCCTGTAGGGTCATAACAAGGCCCCACATAATTCTTCAAGACTGAGGTTTTATCAAATCATATGCATTTCCTAAGGGCCATTCATTCAAGTCCACTTAGATTTATAGAGTGCCAGTTATATATAAAGCCCAGATCCTGGCCCTCAGGAAGCCCTTGTCTATTGAGGAAGGCAGACACAGGGACAGCAAACTATGTCGTAAAGAAGAATGAATTAAAGACCATGATGGAGGCACATTCAGGGTTCTATGGGAGTGTAGCAGAGAGAATAATTTATTCTTACTGAGAGAATCTGGAGAGGCTTCCTGGTAGAGTCAGCATTTTCTCTGAACTTGGAATTTTGAAGTCAGGTCCTAGAGGATTGCCACAAGCAGAGAAACAAATTCCCTAGATGAAATTTCCCACCTGGAACTCTCCCCTCTTTCTGACAGTGAGACCAGAGACTCATCCTGGTGCAGTTACAGAATTTCCCACATTTCGTGGGTGGCAACTCAGGCCCTGTGACCTCTAAGACTAGGATTTAGACAGATGTAACAAACCAGGAGCCTGGTTTTTCATTGTTGGAGAACAATCAGTTTGGCCCCTCAATGTCTGTCTTTTGTTTTTGCTCCAAACAGTGCATATAGTAACCTGTTACCGTCAGGAATAATTAAGCCCAATTGACCTAAGTTATCTCCTGCTGGGTGGTTAACCTGACTTGGCTCTGTTGGTGGCACTGGCGACAGGCAAAGTGAGAGCTGCCCATCTCCATATAAATGAGCCAGTTGGAGCGGATTTGTTCATTTTTTCCTTCCCCTTCCTGCCTTCTCTGATACTCTTCCTCCCCTTGCCCCCTTCTCTCCTAGTGTCGAAGGTTTGGTTGGCAAGACTGTGCTAGGGATCTGAAAACCTGATTTTTATCTTTGTTACTGAGGGTGAAAATGATCTGCTATGTATATTTTATAAGAAAATGTGTTTTGTTTATAACTCTGCAGTCAGCCCTCCCTTTCCTCCTCCTAATAAGCTCGTGTCAGAGCTCCCAAGTAAGTTTGCCGTAATGGTAGCCTAAAGGACGTATTTTGTAAAAATGAAAAATGAACATATTATTTATATATCAATAGTGTAAGAAGCATTGATCAGTGCAAGCAGCCTGATGGTTTGCTTCTCTATTTTCCCTCCAATTCTCGTTTACCTTCCCCTGCCTCCCCCTCCCTTCCTGCCTCAGGTGCCTGTGACACTCCTACCATTTAGAAAGAGACTTCTAGCCTGTCCTGGTCAGTCTGGGCTGGGATTCGGTCTTTAATGTGAAGCCTTCAACGGCGGAGCCTCCAAAATGACTCTCTGACAGCCAGCCATTAATTACCATCATCCGCGTCTAATTCATTCATCCCTCTCTCCCCAATGTGGAGGGACAGCGAGGGCTGAGGGCACTCAGGGAAACGCAGGCATGATTCCATGTTCTTTATGCAGAGAGGGCTGCTGGAGACTTTGTTGGATGCAGGGGCTTTAATTGAATTGGCTTGCCAATAAAGCTGTTGTCATTCAGTAAGTGAATTTGTTGTACTACTCGAACCACAGCTGCTGCAGACAGCCCGGAATTTCCTGAAGGCAAGCCAGGCCCTGGGCTTGCCTGGGTTCAGCCTTTTCGATGGATCCTGAAGGCCATGCAGAGTATTACCCCATGGGGGTTGCTTTTGGCACCCATGTGGATGGCAACGAGTTGCAGGGGCAGGTTGGGATGGAGCGGGAACCTGGTGAGCTAGTGGGGTGTGACCTTGGGGGATCTTTTAGGGAACAGGGAACAGGGAACATAGGAACCCATAGTTAATTAAGGGTGGTAACTAGTGGGCAGGAAACCCTTGCCCACCACAATTGGGTATTTTTTTTTCAGTCCCCAGACAGCCACTGCCTGTGGCTCCATTGTGCTAGTCTTAAGAGGATATCGCTTCCCATTGTAAAAAAGAAATTGAGAATATGACAGTTAATATATTTGTAGAGCCTTGTTTAAGAGATCAGGCGGTATTGAGGAAATACCGCAGCTTTAGAACTGGCATTTGTTATTGGGAGATCGTTGGGCCAGAAATGCTCTACCTTTCCCCACAGTTTATAAAACATGGCAAGATTGGCAGGTTGTGTGATTTATGATGGCTTTAAAGTAACATCAAGATTAAGGAAAGTTTTTCAAGGGACTGCAGGGCCATTTTTATTTTCTGCATCCAAGCACATTCATGCAGTGGGCTCAAGTGAATGAGAGCAGGACTGGCAGGCAGATTTTCATGTTTTTGGTGTCTTTATAATTTAAGTAAATGAGGATCTCTTGTTGAGCTCTTTATTCAAGGGATTTCTCCCCCTTGGAATTTGGAGTTCTCTGACCAGTGCTCAGATCTTTTCAGGCAACCTACTCTCCAATTGTGGAGCGTTCATAGAAAGAGGGGCCGCTAGTCTGTTTTCAATTATTTAAGAGCAGAGGATTTTCCAGCCTTCTGTACCTGTTCTCCATTGTCTACCTAACTTTTGGCCATTTTGTTGTATCTTTATCAAGAAGTTGGAGGGAAAAAAAAAAACCCTCTAAGTAAAGTTCAGTTTTTTGAATCCTGAAATTTTAACAACCCAGAAGCTCTTTAAATTAAATCTATGTATTAGCCGTGTTCTTGACCTGACAAGTGAGAACTGAATTGGTGTGTCACACACTTGGCTCTAAGGTTATGAGGAAGAAAGATGGTGGAGCTTGGGTAAAAGAGATTTTGGTATTCTCTACCAGCGGGAATACATTTGGAGTGAGAGAGGGTGAGGTAGAGTGTATATGTGTTCGTGTGTGTGTGTGTGTGTGTGTCTGTCTGTGTGTGTGTGTGTGTGTGTGTGTGTAATAGAGGTTTAGAAGGAGAGAGAGACAGAGAGAGAGGTTCCTTTGATGTCTGACTTTGGGGTGAGAGAGAGAAAACAGTGTCCCTAACTCTAATCAGGTAAATCCATTGACTGTAATCAGTAACTTTCCCTAGGTATAATCCTGCTTTTGTAGAGTCTTCCCCCAAATTTAATCATGGCACAAGATGGAAATATATTAATTGCTGTTTCATTGCAAGAAAGGTAGATTGAACTACAGATCAAATTTAAGGTCTGTCTTCTGAAACTCCAGGCTTAGGCTATTTTTTCCCCCAAATTGGTTAACTTTCCCCCAAATTGGTTAACTTTTAAAGTCAGAGCCAAATTTAAGTTATGGGAGTTGAAAGTGAGATCTCTTTTCCTCCTTGCAAATGAGAAGTTTGTCTGTTTAAGCCACAGATGTTCTGAAACAGTAAGAAAAAGACAAAACGAATTAAAGTTATTCCTCCAAATGGCACAAGCATGCCTCCTGAGTACAGGATTTTGGTAGCTGCCCTTCTCTATCCCCATCATCTTGCCTCTTCCTGTGTTTTCTGTTCTCTGTCTTCTGGGCTTGCATCCTTCCCACTAGTCCCGATTCCTTCTCCCTGACCTCCTTACTTCCTGTTTCCCTCCTGGTCTCATTCCGTCATATATTAAATTATCTAAGAATAATATTAAAATCTAAAGTGGTCTTGTAGCTACACACATGATTTCCTTAACGTGCTTTCCCCAGATGATTCTTCGTTCTTCCTTCATGTTGAGGGGTTTTCACATCTGGGACTCAGTGAAGAGGCCACCTTGACCTTGGTGATTCACCTTGACCTTGTGGATTTGCTCCCAGATGCTACTTCCCACTAGCTACCATCTTGGGTGCAAGACTTAGATCTGTGTTGAACTTTCTAAGGTAATAAATTCAGGGAAACCTAGCTGAGACCAACCCATAATATTCTTCATTTTGGGTTTCTGCTTTTCATGATGAATGACTTTCTGTACTTTTCTTTGATAAGTGAAATTAATGTCTCCATGTGAACTGGAAATGCTAAATTGATGATAGTCTCTCGAGGATTTTACGTCTGGCTCTGACACCTTCAGTGACTTCATCAGAATTTAGGTGTATTAAAGGATTAAGGAGCTTGGCTTATATATATGAAGTTCTTAAGGTGTTCTCAGAGCCTCTTCCTAAGCCAAGTCCTGAGGGTCCCTAGGGGAGAAAACTTTTCATGTGCCAAATGAGCATAGTTCAGTGTGAAACCTCATGACAAGCCAACATAATACTTTAATCATTTTCTAGCAGTGGCTATGGAAAATGGTTATGGAAAAAATAAAATCAGTATCCTTTTTCTGGTCTCCCCCTACTTTGGTAAGCATTGTTTTCACTTCTCTTTCAAAGATTCAGAATTGTACTTTAGTTCCCTTGTTGCTTTTCTTCTCAAGCTGGGGTCTGTGGGGTGAGGTGGTGTATGCTGGCCAAACCTTGGTGCTGTAGGATAAATGTGGTAGTTTTCCTGGAGTATTTATTTTGCTGAAGTAATTCTGAAGCAAAGGTAATTCATGGAACGATTCTTATTACATTATAAACTTGAATTCAAAATTTGCATTAATTTTAAATGAAATCAGAAAACTTCAAACTTTAGCTTGCAATTCTGTATGCCATCCTCTATCTCAGGGCCCCCAGAAGTATGATTTCACTCTTTTTTGTATTGGGGGTGGGGTGGGAAGTTGCATGACCCTTGAGCCAGTCACCCAACTGAGCTTCTTATCAGAGCTGAGAAAGATGGATTTGTCTGACAGTGGGTCTTAATATCTTTGGAGCGTGAATCTTATCGTACATACAACATCAAATTCAATCACCCCTAATAATGGTACTAGATATTAGCAATTGTGATATATGCAAGTGTAGAAAGGGTGAAAGATTTTGGTCAATTGTAACTCTCCTTGGTTTATGAAAATGTCTTGATGTGCATATAGTTGACCCACAGTCATTTGGGGACTTGACATTTGTGTGTGTCATCTCAGCTTCCTGTGTTCCAAATTCCCACTTATTTGCTCATTCAGTTAGTTATGATGAGTTTGAAAGCTGTTTAACCAGATCCTAAACATCACCTTTTAGATCAGGCTCAAGGGAGATATGCAGAGTGGGCACGCCTCACAAAGGCATCCTATTGATTTCCTCAGGGCTTTGGCCCCATGCTTTTATGAGGAACGCCTGTTTCTGCTGAAATCTGCACCCAGCATGGGTCACAGCGCTCCTCTAGCCCTTGTGGCTGAAGGTCTGGCCCCAAAGCAGTCTAGTAATCTCTTTTGTCGTGTAGCCCCATACTCTGAGCTCAGTCTTTCAGTTTTTCCTTTTGAGATGAGAAAACACACAGGTCTTCAAGGAAGAGCCAGAGAAGAGGACATTTCTCTTTAAGGGTAGAGTAGAGTTGATCAAACATGCTCGCAAAGGTAATGATCCCAGGTTCAGTGGCACAGGGGTACTACGAGAGAGGAGTATAAGTAGGTGAGACTGGAAAGAGCCCTGGACCCAGTCACTCCACACTTCTTCACTCTTCTCTCGTCACAGCAAGAAGCCTGGGAGTGCGAGAAGGGGAAGAATTAGGGCAGCAAGGCAGGCTAGTGTGGAGCAGGATGTGGAGGGAAGTTTAGTGGAAGGAGCTGTCAAGTATCTCCTGATGGCTGGAGTGTGGAACTAACATTTTGTCCCCCACTACAGGAAGACCACTGCCGAGAGAGGCAGTGGCACTACAAATCATGCCTCCTTTATTTTTAATTTGTTTTTCTGAGTTCTTAGGTGTGGTAAAATGACTCCCTTGTTGAAGATGCATTGTTCTCGCAAGGTGGCTTTGGATTGTGTGTGCGCTTTCCTGGCAGGGCACCTGGCACTCATGTTTGCACGATCCACGAGGAGAGGATTTGCTGAGCAGAGTAACAGTGTGAACAAAACTGCAGGAGGGACTGGTTATCTATCTGAGAACAAACTGTTTTCTAGCACTTTAGTAGTACCACTTACATACGATTTCAGTGTGCTAATGGCCAGTGATTATTACTAGTGAGTTCACTTGAAAGAGATAAAATCACCTTCACTGTTTTCTAATTCAGACACCTCACTAACTCAGACTTGCCAGGTGCTCTGAACTGGAGAGGTGTGACAGGAATGTTGTCTCGGATTTTTGGCATTGAGCTTGCATGCAAGCAAGTTTCCTTTTCTTTGGAAGAAAAATAAACGACAGCATTCTGTTTTGAGTCTTGAAACCGCATGACTGAAAGCATAAAGGTGACAACTGTGATATGCTTTTTTTTAATGAGGGCAGAGATGTCAAGAGAAGCCAGCCTTCTAGGAACAAAACAATATTCTGTCAGGTGCAGTGGACTTAAGACCTTTTTCTCTCTTGGAATAATGTCCTTAAAAATAACCAAATTCTCCATTCAATAGAAAAATGTTCATACCTCCCTCCCCATCAATATGAATTGTTGTCATTGAGCATGGCACACCAGCAAGCCATATTGATTTTGGAAATTAAAATGGGAATGTTCAAGAACGTTTTCAAAGAATTATATGGGATTTTAGCCATCTGAATGGCTTTCCTTTTAGGGTCAGTGAGAGTATTCTTGCTAAAATGTAGCCTATTGCTTTAGAAATAGTTTCCTTAATGTCTTTCCTGTCGCCCCTGCTGGGTCTGTGCAGGAAATGTAAACCAACATACGATATGTGTGTTTATTTTCATGTCCCTTTTATGGGAAATTGGATGGGATATTCCGCTGAGGCTTCAGCCATGAACTGTTGACAGTGTGGGGAGAGCAGGGCAGGCTATTGCTGAAAGAGTTTGCAAGGGAAGAAGGGGCTTCGGAAACCTTTGAGAGCTATGGGGAAGAGCCAGGCCTGCCTGCAGGAGTTCCATTACTCAGGGGCAAGGAGGGAGGCGTGCAGTAATCACACTGGCTGGTGAACTCCTAAGCCATTAAACAATACCCCCACCGGCCAGCCCCAGTTTCCAGCACAGTAGAGTAGGTCTGTTGTGCCATACCTCATTTTGTGGGATGTTATGTCTGATACTGTGTGGTCTTCCTGCCTCTGCTGGCCGCAGGAAACTCAGGATACCAAACACCCAATCTAAAGCCCATAAGGGGTCATTAAGTAGGCAGGGGGCAGAGTTACCCCTAGGACCCCTGCAGGACAGGAGAGGCTATAGATTGTCAAACCAGTCATATCCTGGCCATGTGCAGGTGATATTTAAACAGAACTTTTCCTGGGATTCTACTGGAAAAGTAATTTAAAAAGTGTCTGGGTAGCGTGGGGCAGGGTGTGTGTCAGTGTGTTTCCTGCAGAATGTTTGAAATCTCAGGGCTGGGCCCATCTGTAAGACAGCAGTAGGTGTCAGTGGGGATGCAAGTTCTTCCTACAGAAGAAAGGAGTTGGTATGTTTGCATTTTAAGCTCATAAACAGCTGTAGCCTGGACCATCATCGCAAGCACATCGGGGCTGGAGGAGCTAAGGGCTGCTGTTTGCCAGTGCACTGGGGCAGTTTCCAAGCTGTAGCCTGAAATATTGTATAAACTTCCAATTTGATTAGGATTTTGTTTTGTATTTCTAAACAAGAAAATTGAGGATTGTCAAATTAATTTTGTAGTCTTGGTCACTTCTTAATTCCAGTTGGCCATCTCAGCCTAGATTTGTGCAAATACTGATTCCAGGAAATAGTCAAAGTACTAAACTTGGTAAATAAATGTGTTTATTTTACAAATGGATTCAAGATGAAACACCCAGCACTTCTCCAGGGCATTTTTGTGCCTGCCTGTTCATTTTAGCAGCTTGACCAAATGAATTCCTTTCCCTTAGTATAATATTTAAATGGACTTCTGGCATCTGATGCATTGCCTGCTGCTCCAATTCCCTAAGAAAGTCATTTAAATAAATTTTGACTATCTTGCATCTACTATGGAAGCCAATCCATTAAAAATCCTGGTCACTTCTCTCTATCTAATTTTAGACAAGCCATGTGGAATTATTGGCATTTGAGAAAATTCATCTTATCAGAACTGAAAGATTTGGATTTTATTTTTAACAGTTTTTCCCCCCTTTCTTAGCCTTCTAAATGAACAAAAAGACAAATAAGAAAAGGTTGCCATGTGAAGTTAGCAAGCTGTCAATGGAAATTTCACTACTAAATGAAACTGCACTTTAGCTTTTGGGGGAGCATTTCCACCTCCCCTTCTCTCAATTCCCGGCCTTCCCTCTACCCCACTTTTCTGCCCAATGTAAGAAAGGAAAAGATCTTGACAGGTGTCCTGCCTTCCAGGAATTTGCAATCTGGCTAAGGAGACAAGCTCTACCCATCCAGAGGGTAGCCAGTGTGATTTGAGTTATTTGCTGGGCACAAGATGAGGGTGCAGAGTAGAGAGTGCAGAGAGATCATTATGCACTGATCAGGGACCAGGATGTGGTATTAAGTTGGTCTGAAGGGATAGTGACATGTGGGTATGTGAAGAGCAAGGGACGAGAGGCTGACAATAGCACAGAGATGGTAAATATAAGAGGAATAGCGTCCACCAAAGAAAGAAGTGGAAAGCAAAGGGTCAAGCTGGAGGGCAGGGATTTCACTTGCATCCTCAGAAAGAGAGAGGATCATGTAAGGGATTTGTAGGAGATGGGGCTGGAAAAGGAGTGTGGGGCTAGGCTGGGAGAGAGGCCTTGAGGTCAGGCTAAGAAGTTTGGATTTTATGGTGTGGACAGTAGAAGGGGGTTGTGCCAAGAAGTGGTGAAGATGAATGAAGCCCAAGGTAGAGGCTTCTGTTCTCAATGTTATTGGGTTTTGGGTGGTGCATATGTCAAATCACAATGTGGGCTGCCAGAGTGAGAGCTTCCGAGAGGCAGGAGGCCAAAGCATTTCTCCAAGTTGGGGGAGGTAGAGAATGCTGCAGACTGGGGGTGGCTAGGAAGGTGTCTAGGAAGGAGGGTTTTGTGAGGTGGAGAGAGTGGTCCTAGGTAGTACTTAGATTCACCTTCTATCACAGGAAGATGGTTATTAAAGCAGTGCTGGATCCTACCTTGGCAGTCAAAGTGTATGCATAAAAATACATTGGTTGCCGAATTTACTTCCTGTTCCCTTTCTTCCCGTTCAAAATAGTAATTGATGCTCCCCGCCCCCCAAACAGATGTTCTCAGTTTTTTAGAACGTTGTGGGGTGGCAGAGTGTGTGTGGGGCAGCAGCTGGTGATAACATCTTTTATTTTTTATTTTCTGGATGTGGGTTGGAGTTAGAATCAGGATTTAGAAATGGGGAAGTCGTGGCTTGTGGTCCTGCATCCTGACATCTTACACTACATCTCAGGTAGCGTTTGTCCTTATGAGTCAAACCTGCAACCTATTAGCAAGTAGGTTGCATCTTTATATTATGTAAATTATACCTGCTTGTGGTAAAAAAACAAAAACAAGAACAGAAAACAATCAGAATGTTTCCTTTTCTCCAATATCTCTCTCCAGAGGAAACCACTGTTAACAGTTTGATGTGTATCCCTTGCAGATAATAATATTGATGACAACTAACTTTTAATATATGCCAGACCCTATTCTAAGTGCTTTACCCATATGATCTCATTCAGTCCATACATGAGTCCTATGAAGCAGGTATTATTATTTTCTCCATTTGACAGATGAAGAAACTGAAGCACTGAGAAGTTAAACAATTTGCTCAAGACCACATAGGTAGTAGGAGATGAAGCCAGGATTGATACTCAAGCAGTCTGAGATCTGAATCTGTGCTCTTAATTATGAGTTTATGCTGACTCTGTGAATGTATATGATATGTATTCACACAATTATATACTTAGTCCTTACTTAAAAAACCAAAATCATAGTATACGTGTTGTTCCACAATTTGCTTTTTTGTTTGGGTAAACAATAAAAATGTGAACATTTTCCCATGTCAGTATATATAAATCCACTTCATCCTTTTAAAAATCTGCATAGAATCGTCCCAATGTACCATCATTATTTAGTGATTCTCCTATTGGTGGCCATTTGTTTTCTTTCCAGATTTTTGCTATTATAAACAGGTATTTGCTGTTTCCAGATTTTGCTATTTTTGCTATTGCAGGGAACATTCTGACAACAGTAGCAGCACCAACAGCTACCACTAACCCTGAACAGTATGCTTACTATGGGCAGGGTCCCGTTTTAAGCTCTTTCCATGTATGAACTCACTTAAACAAACATCTTTTTTAAAAAATTGAGTTATTAGTCAGTTTACAATGTTGTGTCAATTTCTGGTGTACAGCACAGTTTTTCAGTCATACGTGAATGGTACATATCTTCGTTTTCATATTCTTTTTCACCGTGAGCTACTACAAGATCTTGTATATATTTCCCTGTGCTATACAGTATAAACTTGTTTATCTGTTCTATATATACCTGTTAGTATATATAAATCTTGAACTCCCAGCCTGTCCCTTCCCACCCGCCTCCCCTCTGATAACCACAAGTTTGTATTCTATGTCTGTGAGTCTGTTTCTGTTAAACAAGCATCTTGGTGTGAATGATCAAGTATTTCTACAGGTTAGATGCCTGGAAGTGGGGATGCTAGGTTAAAGGCCAAGCGCATTTAAAATTTTGCTTGCAACTGCCAACTTTTCCTCCAAAACTGGGCAAGTATTTACTGAGTGTCAACTTTCAACTCAACACTCTGTTAGACATTATTTGTAATGCACAGGCAAATGAGATTGGGGCCCTCCTAGATGTCTGCAAGGGTAGAGAAACAAGTAGTACAAGTTACCAGGTGATTAAGACAGACTTTACCCAGGGCAAGGCTGGTGGTATAGCAGGGAACACTACAGGGGTGCAGGGAGAGGGGAGGTCTCTGAGGGAAGGAAGGTATCTACAGCAGCTTCAGAGAGGAGATGAGCTGCAGGAGGCTGGGAAGGATTTGGAATGGATGAGGTGGTGAGCAGTCCTGCTGAGAGATGGAGAAGAACAAAGCTGGGGAAGAGGTGGCATGGTTTAAGGGTGAGGCAGTGAATTGGTGCGATTGTGGTTCTGACTGAAGCAAAGGGCATGTGTTGGGAAATGGCAAGCCAGCCCATGGCCAAAAGAAGAATATTATAAGAGTAGAAACAGATGCCCACCTGTCCTGTGTCTACATGTTTTAAAGTTACAAATAAAGCTAATAAATTGCTTAAATATGTCCTGTTCTTCTGCCTTGATGCATGAATCTTCATAGCAACCTGGAACAGGTTTGAATTTAGAATTCTCATCTCCACGGAACATGGCACCAGAAGGTGGTGAATTCCGTGTCCAGATCAACGACAGTTCAGAAAGGGGATAGGCTTGTGATAATCAGGTACACTTGCCTTAGTCACTGTGAATAGTTCTCTTCTGTCAGTGCTGAAGCATACTGGTGGTATAGCTGTTTTCAAAAGCAGACAATCACAGCCCAGAAATGGTGAGTGGGAGCCCTGGACACACAGGTTGGAACCCCAAATCTCTGACTTAAAAGAAATTTTTTTTATTGAAGTATAGTTGATTTATAATGTTGTGTTAGTTTCTGTGTACAGCAAAGTGATTCAGATATAGATATAGATATAGATATAGATATAGATTAGATACAGATATAGATATAGATATAGATATATAGATAGATATTTATAAAACTTTCTGAAGAGACTGTCTTTTCTCCATTGTATATTCTTGCCTTCTTTGTCTATGATTGATTGATCATAGGTGTGTGAGTTTATTTCTGGGTTCTCTGTTCTGTTCCATTGATTCATATGTCTGTTTTTGTGCCAATATCATGCTGTTTTGATTACTGTGGCTTTGTAGTATTGTCTGAAGTCAGGAGGGTTATGCCTCCAGTTTTGTCCTTTCTCCTCAGGATTGCTTTGGCAACTTTGGGGCTTTTATGGTTCCATATAAATTTTAGGATTATTTGTTCTAGTTCTGTGAAAAATTGTTCTGGGTAATTGTTAGGGATTGCATTAAATCTATAGATTGCCCTGGGCACTATGGCCATTCTAACAATGTTTAATCTTCCAATCCAAGAACATGGGATACATTTCCATTTCTTTGAATGGTCTTCAATTTCCTTTATCAATATCTTTTAGTTCTCAGCATATAGTTCATTCACCTCCTTGGTCAGGTTTATTCCTAAGTAGTTTTTTTTTTTTTTTTTTTTTTTTGCTGTGCCCTAATCTCTGACTTGAAGTTGAGATGTGGGAATGGAAGTATCTCTCCTCCTCACCCCACCCCCAACCAACAAAGAAAGACATGCAGGTGCTTGCCTATGACTTTCTGTTCTGCAATGGAGATGGTCTCCTTGTGTTTGTTTCACAAGCACAGTTAATGTCTGATTTCAATGTTACAAAGGAAGCGAGGGCAATGGTAAGAAACCCAGAACTTAGATGCAAATTACAGGGCCATTTTTAATTTGTTCGGTATATTCAGGTAGGGGAAATTCTATATTTGAATATAACCAGCCACTTTGAACCAGGTATGGAAGTAGCTATGTAAGAAATACTTGGTGACACATTGTTAAAGCTGTAAAATTTGTACCTCTCAAAACAAGGGCATTGACAATGTAAGTTTCTCATGGCAATGCCAACATATCTGCAATGTATTATACATGCAATTCTGCATCATAAATAATGGCCATAACTACTACTCAGCAATATTACACATGTGGAATGTGGCTGAATTAATGTCACTGTGAGACCCTTAGCTAAGGAGGTTTCCTCTGCCTTGAGCTGGAGCCGGGTGGGGGCAGGCTGGAGAAAGCCACTGCTGCCTGGCTCTAAAACTTTGTCTGGTAGGCAAAAATGACTTTTTGGAATCAAGGATTTTGAGCACCACAAGCCACAAATCACGAGAAGAGAGAAATCAAGCACTAAATTCATCCCCAGATGATTATTGCCCAGAACAGCCTGGAAATTGTAGGATCTTTCTCAATGTCGGCAAGGGTCTCTGTGAGGTCCAGCGACATGGTGGTGTTTGCTTTAACTGCTGCTATTTCTCCATTTATGGTTTTACTTGCTCTGAGCCCTCTCAGAGCGAGAATGGAGAACTGCTCTCATTGGCTTTTCCTAGAGCTGGAAGAGGCCCTGGAGGAGAGTTTGTTAATGGGTAATGCATGTATACTGGGGCATGACTCAAGTCCCTGTGGGCCCCAGGATCACACCTGTCCTAACATCTTCCAGGAGGAATTGAGTGAAAAGAGACTTCAGGGGTAGCAAAGGAGGGAAAATGCAAGGACATCGTGTGTGTGTTGCAATGACTGGAGGGAGGATAGAAGGTGGGACTTACAGGTCCTAGTCTGCCACACAGCAGCTGGTCCATGAGGCAGTGTGGAGCCTGCCAAAATGCATTGACTTTGGGTCCTCGCATCCTGGAGGCAACTTGTCACCATGTACTCCTCTCCGTGGCACTGCCTGGGGTGCTGGTTTGGGCACATGGGTTTGTTTCTCTTTCCGTCAGTGAAAGGAACTGGAATCAGCTGATCAGCAAGTGACTACTGTGCATGTTTTGTGTGTTCTGCTGGCCTAGGGGCTGTGGGGGATGCTCACAGCCTTCGGTCAGGCGATTGCAGGCATATGCACATTCTAAGGAGCAGCCCAGGACACATCATGGGCGCCCAGTTCAGAGGATGAAGACCTTGAGTGTGTGTGTATGGGGGGTGTGGGCAGGGTCGTAGTCAGGCTTCATGGAAGAGGCAGCCCTGAGCTGCTTTTCAAAGGAGAGAGAGGCAGAGAGAAGTGGGATGACTCAACAGAGGAAGGAAATTCTAGGAGCTCTGAGAAACAGGGCTCCTTGTGATGGCTTTTTGGTCTGAGTTGAGGCCTGACTCCCAATTTCAATCTGAACTCTGGTTGGCTGAAGACAAGACTGTCAGCTCACTCTCCTTCTTGCCTCTCCTACTCATGACAGTCATGATAAGTTTATAACCAACATTATACCCCCACAGAGAGGCAGGCAGGCAGCCAGCCAGCCTTCACTACTGGTGCAGAGAACCAAATCAACCAACTGGGGTTCCCGCCAGAACAGGAAACCATGGGGAGTGTCTGCCTGGCTGCATCCTCTGAGATGCTTTCCCACCCTGTTCCCGAGAGTAGAGCCTTGGTGTGGCACCTGCCTCACTGTGGACATGGGACAAGGCCTCTGGAAGGCAGGAGGGAGCCCAGGATGGCTTACTCTGAGACTGGTTGTGTGGCTTATCATTGAAGACTGTTCCCTCTTAGGCAGCTGTGAGCCCCGGGGGAGTGACTTCCTCTCTCTGGACTCTGTTTCTGAATCTGTAGACTAAGAAGGTAGACCAGATGGCCTTGGAGGTCCCTTCTAGGCAGGTCTCTCTTGTCCCTAAAGGCAGATGGAGGCAGGTGGGGAAAGCAGTGGAGCAGAGAGGAATTGAGAGGAATTCCCCAGCAAGGTTCTTGGGAACCACACAGTTCCCCATTCTGGTGCCACCTGCTCAGAGGGTGCAAGTGAAAAGGGTGCCGGCCTTGAAGTCTGCATGGATGGGTAGCTTGGCCTCCCCAGATGTGCCCATACGCTTCTTGGTGTCCATATCTGGACAACTGTGGAACCCTTACTTAGGCCATTCTTAACTTACCAGAAAAAGTTCAGTCTTGGTTTGTGTACACAGCTGTCTATGGTCCGGAGGAGGAAACTGTTGCCCTGAGATGCTCACACACTGTCTTGTGACTGCCGTAAGGACTGCATCATCATGGCTGAGATCAGGAGGCCAGCAGACACAGGCCAAGGGGAAGTGCCCCAGGTGCTTCCCACAAACTCCTGGGTGCAAACACACCGTCCCACCCACAGCACATGACATCCACAGAGCCAAGGCTGGAACACTCTGACCACTTTGATGCTGGAAGGCCACTTGAAGAGTGAAGCTTGGAGAAGACAGGTGACTCGACCAGAGTTGTGCAGCCATTTGGGGACACAGCTGCAGCTAACTCAGAGTCTTCTGACTCCCAGTCCATTGTGCTTTCTCTTCCACCAAATTGAAAGATGGCTAGAGGCTTGGCATACCACAGAATGAAACTTGCACTGAACCCCCTGGGGCTCAGACCATTCTCTAAAAATGTGTCAGAGGAAGTGAGAATGCAGGGCTTCTCTTCACACATTGGAGCTGTAGGTGGTGCACGTGCTCTCAGCTCCAGGCAGGGCAGAGAAAGTTGTGGAAGGGCAGCCAACCAAGAAGCACTTATTTAAGCATTTATATGTGCCCAGCCTTGAGCAAGGCATAGTAGGACATAGAGGAGCTTTAAGGTACACACCTCACACAGCAATTTCACTGCAGCTGGCGAGGCAAATTTAACTCCCAAGTCAATTGAAAAAACACTCCTGTTTGTATAATAAAATAGAAGAACATATATTTACATTTGCATAAAGAAAATCTGGAAGGATACAAAAAGCTAATAAAAGTGGTTAAATGAGCAGTCATGTGACAAGGGGGAGTTAAGAGATGTCCTTTGTAACTTATGATTACAAAAAATATTTTGAATTATGTGAATGTATTATCTTCACAAAAAAATTGGGTATAAACAACACCACCAACAAAACTGATCAATCACATGTTGAATTGGGTGACTAGTGGCCAAAAGAATTCAGGAAAAGCAGAGTTCTGGGGGTCTCCTAGAGCCTTCTTGGGCTCCTGGAAGATTAGAACTGGAAGGGACTCTAGGTGCCATTCTGTCTGACTTCCCACCTGATGCTGGCATGTCTAGTACAACCACCAAGACATAGACCTTCCACTGTCCCTCACCCAATAATCCCTCAGCCCGATGATATGCATGGACAGTGCTGATCCAGGGAGCACAAGGTACAAAGAGGCATCTGTCCTCAATGGCCTTATGCTCCTTCGAAAGTGTACCTTTAACTAAAATACCAAGAAGATTTAATTTAAGAGTCCCAAGTGAAAAAACAAGGTGCTAAGGGGCCTGGAAGGAGGATGAAAGCAGTGGAGTTAATATAGCATTTGAAATAACAAAGGCTGGGTCCCTTTTTGACAATCAGAGGGCAGGAATACCAGTTGGAGAGAACATACATAAAGACACAGAGGTGGGTTTGTTCAGGGAATTCTCAGGACTGGCTAGAAATTAGGCCATGTGTGGTGGAATAGTGGGATGGGGATGGAAATCTGGGTGGGGCTTATGTAGCAGACTGTACTGAGTGCTAGTCTGAGGTATATTTTTTTAATTTAGTGAAAAATAGGGAACCAATAAAGATTTATGGGCATGTGCTTGAGCTTTTCTTAAGATTCTCCAGTGAGAGAGCACTCTACTTCATCCAAGAATCCATGAGGAGAAGCTTCCTGGAAGCAGTAGGAATTGAGCTGGACCTTTAGAAAGCATTCTGAGTGGGAGGAGTAGCATGAGTCCAGTGTTGATAGGCACCACTGAAGGACTTTGAGCATGAAAGAGCATGTTGATGCTGTACATTGGAAAGAGTTTTGGCTGTGCTACCTAGGATAGAATGGAGGAAAGATTGCCTGAAGCAGGGTGATTGCTGAGAAAGCTTTCTCTACAGTCTCAAGCAAGACATTGAAGGCCTGCCTTAGGTGGCAGTAACGGGAATGGAAAGAGGCAGACACACCGGAAAGACCTATTCCTCTCCTATGCCTACAGTCCTGTTTGCTTGGATTTGATTCATTTGCCAGCCCTGAGGAAAGAGATTATCCTTAGCCCAAGCTCTCAGTTTGTCAGATGTTTTCCTGCATCATTTCTCCTCTGTGCCACTGGCAGGGAGTGGCAGCCATGGTGCCCTCAGTCCTGCTGTTTATTAGCATTTTACTGCAGTTTGGATTGTGTTTAGATTGTGTTGATGGTAGGATAAACATTTCCATCTTGAGCATCTTCTTCCTGACAGATGGACAAGTTGCTCAATGGTTGTGAGATATCACTAATACAACTAGACTCAACATTCTCATTTTGCATGTAAGGAAATAGAGATCCGAGATTTAAAAGAACATATTCAAATCACAGAAGTGGGAACATGGGAACATAGGAGCAGAACTAGGTTTTTTGACTTCAAGTTCTGGACTTCTTCTTCTTCTTTTCTTTTTCTTTCTTTCTTTTTTTTTTTAGCATACCTTATAGTCTCTATTGAATAACTGTAATATTTGCTGAGCACTTACTATGTGTCATGCACTGTTAGAACTTCGATATCATTCTTTAATCCCCTGGTGACCCCACCATTATCCCTATCTCTTCAGATGAGAAATGGAAAGACAGAGGGATGATTAACTTTCCAAAGGTCACACAACTAGGAAGTTGCAAAGCCAGAATTTGAATCCAGGTCTGTCTGACTTTACGTATCTATTGAGGTATACAAAACCCTATTTAAATTATTTATTAAAAATAATCGACACTCTAAATAGAAGTTCTACTTTTGGTATTTACTGTTTGAGAAGATACTGTGAACTCAGTAATACCTTTAGGTGAATTTGTATTTGAATAATCAGTGTCTACATACATTCTGGAAAATACATAATTGAAAAATAATAGTATATGTATATACAAGACATAGCAGGTATGAGTTTTAGAAGTCATCAGTTGGATAAAAGAGGTAATATAGTAAGTGAGGTGGGGAAAGGTGGTGGCTTGGGAATTACAGTAAAGTGAGCAGTCTCATTGGGGTGAGTGAGAATCTTCAGGTCTCTGATATAAACTGATCCACCAGCCTGTGAGTATGAATAAAGTCACAATATGATAGAATCATATGTCTATTTTTATATAAATATCAAACTATAACTTTATAATAAAGCTTGAAATTAGGTAGTATAAGTCCTCCAAATTTGCTGTTCTTTTCCAAATATTTTGCATATTCTTTGACCATATAACTTTTAGAGTTTGCTTGTGAACTTTTCAAAAAGACCTGCTGGAATTTTTTACTAGGATGGCATTGCATCTATGGTTTCATTAGACAGAATGGACATTTGACAATATTTTGTCTTTCAATTTATAAGCATGGTATCTGTCTATTTATTTATCTTCTTAAGTTCTCTCTGCAAAAATTTTGCGCCTTGCTTGTCTAAGGTGCTTATGTAAGATTGGCATTAATTCTTCTTTAAATATTTACGTAATTAATTGGGGAAGCCATCTGGGTCTGGAGGTTTCTTTGTTAATAGGTGTTTTTTTTTTTTATCAGTGTAATTTCTTTAATAGACAAAGGACCATTTAGAATTTCTGTTTCTCTTTTTTTTAACGTTTTTTATTGATTTATAATCATTTTACAATGTTGTGCCAAATTCCAATGTAGAGCACAATTTTTCAATTATACCATGAACATACATATATTCATTGTCACATTCCTTTCTCTGTGAGCTACCATAAGATCTTGTATATATTTCACTATGCTATACAGTATAATCTTGTTTATCTATTCCACAATTTTGAAATTCCATTCTATCTCTTCCCACCCCCCACCCCCTTGGCAACCACAAGTCTATATTCTATGTCTATGAATCTATTTCTGTTCTGTATTTATGCTTTGTTTGTTTGTTTGTTTGTTTTTTTAGATTCCACATATGAGCAATCTCATATGGTATTTTTCTTTCTCTTTCTGGCTTACTTCACTTAGAATGACATTCTCCAGGAGCATCCATGTTGCTGTAAATGGCGTTATGTTGTCAGTTTTTATGGCTGAGTAGTATTCCATTGTATAAATATACCACATGTTCCTTACCCAGTCATCTGTTTTTTTTTTTTGCATTTTTTATTGATTCAGAATCATTTTACAGTGTTGTGTCAAATTCCAGTGTTCAGCACAATTTTTCAGTCATTCATGGACATAGACACACTCATTGTCACATTTTTTTCTCTGTGATTTATCATAACATTTTGTGTATATTTCCCTGTGCTATACAGTGTAATCTTGTTTATCTATTCTACAATTTTGAAATCCCAGTCTATCCCTTCCCACCCTCTACCGCCCTCCCCCAGTAACCACAAGTCTGTATTCTCTGTCCATGAGTCTATTTCTGTCCTGTATTTATGCTTTGTTTTTGTTTGTTTTTGTTTTTTAGATTCCACATATGAGCAATCTCATATGGTATTCTTCTTTCTCTTTCTGGCTTACTTCACTTAGAATGACATTCTCCAGGAGCATCCATGTTGCTGTAAATGGCGTTATGTTGTCAGTTTTTATGGCTGAGTAGTATTCCATTATATAAATATACCACATGTTCCTTACCCAGTCACCTGTTGATGGACATTTAGGCAGTTTCCATGTCTTGGCTATTGTAAATAGTGCTGCTATGAACATTGGGGTGCAGGTGTCATCCTGAAGTAGGGTTCCTTCTGGATATAATAAGCTCAGAAGCGGGATTTCTGGGTCACATGGTAAGTCTATTCCTAGTCTTTTGAGGAATCTCCATACTGTTTTTCCACAGTGGCTGTACCAAACTGCATTCCCACCAGCAGTGTAGGAGTGTTCCCCTTTCTCTACAGCCTCTCCAGCATTTGTCATTTGTGGACTTTTGAATGATGGCCATTCTGACTGGTGTGAGGTGATATCTCATTGTAGTTTTGATTTGCATTTCTCTGATAATTAGTGATATTGAGCATTTTTTCATGTGTCTATTGGTCATTTGTATGTCTTCCTTGCTTGTTTAGGTCTTCTGCCCA
Source organism: Vicugna pacos (assembly GCF_048564905.1). NCBI lineage: Eukaryota > Metazoa > Chordata > Mammalia > Artiodactyla > Camelidae > Vicugna > Vicugna pacos. The sequence goes on from NC_133001.1 coordinate 17,196,716, forward strand.
TTTTTGGATTGGGTTGTTTATTTTCTTCTTATTGAGTTGTATGAGCTGCTTATATATTCTGGAGATCAAGCCTTTGTCAGTTTCATTTGCAAAAATTTTTTCCCATTCCGTAGGTTGTCTTTTTGTTTTACTTATGGTTTCCTTTGCTGTGCAGAAGCTTGTAAGTTTCATTAGGTCCCATTTGTTTATTCTTGCTTTTATTTCTTCTAGATGAAAATTTTTGAGATGTATGTCAGATAATGTTTTGCCTATATTTTCTTCTAGGAGGTTTATTATATCTTGTCTTATGTTTAAGTCTTTGATCCATTTTGAGTTTATTTTTGTGTATGGTGTAAGGGAGTGTTCTAGCTTCATTGTTTTACATGCTGCTGTCCAGTTCTCCCAACACCATTTGCTGAAGAGACTGTCTTTATTCCATTGTATATTCTTGCCTCCTTTGTTGAAGATTAGTTGACCAAAAGTTTGAGGGTTTATTTCTGGGCTCTCTGTTTTGTTCCATTGGTCTATATATCTGTTTTTGTACCAATACCATGCTGTCTTGATGACTGTAACTGTATAGTATTGTCTGAAGTCTGGGAGAGTTATTCCTCCAGCCTCTTTCTTTCTCTTCAGTAGTGCTTTGGCAATTCTGGGTCTTTGATGGTTCCATATAAATTTTATTATGATTTGTTCTAGTTCTGTGAAATATGTCCTGGGTAATTGGATAGGGATTGCATTAAATCTGTAGATTGCCTTGGGCAGTGTGACCATTTTAACAATATTGATTCTTCCAATCCAAGAGCATGGGGTATCATTTAGAATTTCTGTTTCTCTTTATTACAGTTCTGGTAGGTTTTATTTTTCAAGGAATTTTTCAATTTTATGTTAGTTGTTGATATTTTGCCATCCATTTGTTTATAATATTCCCTTATTGTTCTTTTAATATATGTAAGATTTTCAATAATATCTCCTCTTTTACTCCTTGGTATTTTGTGTTTTCTTTTTTCATGACCAGTTTTGCTAAGGATTTGTGAGTTTTATTAATTTTTTCAAATGTTCAATTTTTAACTTTTAAAATGTTTGCCTATTTTCTATTTTGTTTATTTCTGCTGTTAATTTTAGTATTTTCTCCCTTCTACCTAATGTTGGTTTTAATTTGCTTTTTTTCTTGCTTCTTAAGGTAGAAATTTAGGTCTTTGATTTAATTCTTTCTTTTCCAATATAAGCATTTAAAGTTCTAAATTGTTCTCTAAGCTCAGCTTTATCATCATCCCACAAAGTTTGTTATGTTTTCTTTATTATTCAATTAGAGATATTTTTCCAATTTTCCTTATGATTTCTTCTTTGAGTTATGGGTCATTTAGAAGTGGATATTTGGTTCAAGATGGCCACATAGGAAGATCCTGAGCTCACTTCCTCCAATAGACATACCAAATTTACATTTGTATATAGAGCAGTTCCTCGGGAAGAATAACTTAGAGCTGATTGAACACATTCTGCACAGTAAACAATATAGGGACCACATAGAGATGGATAGGAGAGATGGAGATATGATATTGATGGGAACCCCACCTGTAACATGATGGCCTACAGAGAGAGGAATAACATTGAGGGGCCTGCACAAGGACTCACCTACCCTAGGACACAGAGAAAAATCAGCAGTTTAAAGGGCATCTGTACTATACATGAAGGTAATCCACTTACTAATCCTAGAGCACCTGCCAGTTGGGTGGGGAACTGCTAGAACTCTCTCTGGGGTCAGAGACACTAGAGAGAACCATTCTTTGCATTCCCCCTCCACCTTGATAACATGGGCAGGAACACAGTCCAAGTGCTTTAGCCATCCTGCCATAGCTTCTCCAGCATACCACAGGCCCCTGGCCCACACCAACTTTACCCATCCCACCAAGGCAACCCCATTGTGGTGCACACCAGGACCCCCTGGCCCACTCTTGCTCCATCTCCAGCTGTCCTGCCAGGGCAGCCCTAGCAGGGTGATCCCTAGGACTCCCTAGCTCATTCCTGCTGTGGCTATAGCTGCTCTGCCAAAGTCACATGCAGTCACAGAGAGGTAAACAAAATGAGGAGACAGAGAAATATGTTCCAAAGAAAACAACAAAACAAAACCCTAGAAAAAACCCTAATGAAACTGAGATAAGTAATCTACCTGAAAAGAGTTCAGAGTAATAGTCATAAAGATACTTACTGAACTTGTTTGAAGAATGGAGGAACACAGTGAGAACTTCAACAAAGAGTTAGAAAATATAAGAGAGAACCAATCAGAGCTGAAGAATGCAATAACTGAAGTGAAAAATACACAAGAGCAAATCAATGGCAGATTAGGTGATACAGAAGAATGGATCAATGACGTGGAAGACAAAATAGTGGAGATCACTCAATCAGAAAAGCAAAAGGAGAAAATAGTTTTAAAAAGTGAGACTAGTTTAAGGGACCTCTGGGATGATAACATCAAGTGTACTAATGTTCTCATTATAGGGGTCTCAGAAGTAGAAGAGAAAGAAGAGGGGTTAGAAAACTAATTTGAAGAAATAATGGCTAAAAAATTCCCTAACCTGGATAAAGAAACAAAGATCTAGGTCTATGAAGTATAGAGAATCCCCCAAAAGATGAACCCAGAGAGATCCACACCAAGACAAACCATAGTGAAAATGGCAAAGTTGAAGATAATGAAAGAATTTTAAAGGCAGCAAGAGAAAAACAACTAGTCACATACCAGGGAACTCCCACAGTAGTATCAGCAGATTTTTTAGCAGAAACTTTGTAGGCCAGAAGAGAGTGGTGGGATATATTTTAAGTACTGAAAGGAAAAAACTTAAAACCAAGAATACTCTACCTGACAAAGTTATCATTCAAATTGAAGGGGATATAAAGAGTTTCCCAGACAAGCAAAAATGAAAAGGGTTATTACCACTAATCTGGCCTTACAAGAAATGTTAAAGGGTCTTCTTTAAGCAGAAAAGAAAAGGCCACAACTAGAAATGAGAAAATATATGAAAGAAAAAAATCTCACTGGTAAAGGCAAATATATAGTAATAGCAGTGAATCAGTCACTTAAAAAGTTGGTATAAAGGTAAAAAGACAAAGTTAGTAAAACCAACTATAACTACAATAAATAATTAAGGGATACACAAAATATAAAGAAGTAAAATGTGACATCAAAGACAAAATGTGTTTATGGGGGAAAGTAAAAATGTAGTGCTTTTAGAATGCATCAGACTTAAGTGACTATCAGCTTAAAATGAACTGTTATATATATAGAGATTAATATATATGAAGCACAAACCAAAAACCTACACTAGATACACAAAGAGAAAGAAACCCAAACGTAACACTAACGAAATTATCAAACCACATGGGAAGAGACCAAGAGAAGAAGAAAGGAACAGAGAAGAACTACAAAAACACCAGAAAACAATTAGCAAAATGGCAATAAGTACATATCTATCAATAATCACTTTAAATATAAATGGACTAGATGGTCCAATCAAAAGACAAATGGTGGCTGAATGGATAAAAAAATAAGGCCCATATATTTATATACTTCCTACAGGAGACTCAGTTCAGATCTAAAGACACACATAGACTGGGGGACTTTAATACCCCACACTTAAGTGGATAGATAATCCCAACAGAAAATCAGTAAGGAAATATTGGCCTTAAATGAGACATTAGACCAGATGAACTTAATAAAGAGTAACAGAACATTCCATCCCAAATGAGCAGAATAAACACTTTTCAAGTGCACATGAAACGCTCTCCAAGTAGATCACATGTTAGGCCCAAAACAAGCCTCAATGAATTTAAGAAGGTTGAAATCATATCGAGCATTTTTTCCAACCACAATGATATAAAAATAGAAACCAACTACAGGAAGAAAACAAAAAACTTGTAAACACGTGGTGACTGAAAAACAACATGTTGCTAAATAACCAATGGGTCAACAAAGAAATCAAAGAGTAAATGAAAAGATACCTTGAGATGAATGAAAATGGAAACACAACTTCCAAAAAATCTATGGGACACAGTAAAAGCAGTTCTAAGAAGGAAGTTCATAGAGATACAGACCTATCTGAAGAAACAAACAAATCTCAAATAGCTTAACTTTACAGCTAAAGGGACTAGGAAAAGAACAAGGCCAAAAGTTAGTAGAAGGAAGGAAATAATAGAGGTCATAGTAGAAGTAAATGAAATGCTGACTAAAAAAAAAAAAAAAAGTATCATTGAAACAAGAGTTTCTTCTTTGAAAAGATGAAAAAAATTGATAACCCTTTAGCCAGACTTGTCAAGAAAAAAAGAGAGACAGCCCAAATAAGTAAATCAAAAATGAAAGAGGAAAAGTTACAAACTATACAACAGAAATACAAAGAATCATAAGAGACTTCTATAAACAATTATATGCCAACAGATTGGACAAACTGGCAGAAATGGATAAATTCCTGGAAACATATAACCTTCCAAGATTGAGGCGGGAAGAAATAGAAAATTGAAACAAACCAATCCTAGTAACAAAATTGAATCAGTAATAAAAAAAACTCTCAACAAGGTAAAGTCCAGGACCAGATGACTTTATAGGTGAATTCTACCAAACATATAAAGAAGAGTTAACAACTATCTTTCTCAAACTGTTCCAAAAAAATTGAAGAGGAAAGAGTGCTTTTAAACTCATTCTATAAGGCCAGCATTACCCTGATACCAAAATTGGGCAAAGAAACTACAAAAAAAAATTACAGGCCAATATCCCTGATGAATATAGATACAAAAATCCTTAACAAAATATTAGCAAACCTAATTCAACAATACGTTAAGACGATCATACACCATGATCAAATAAGCTTTATTCCAAGGATGCAAGGATGGTTCAACATCTGCAAATCAATCAATGAAGCATAAAAATCATATCATTCAATAAATGTGTAAAAGCACTTGACAAAATTCAACATCCATTTGTGATAAAAACTTTCAACAAACTGGGTACAGAGGGAACATTGCTCAATATAATATAGGCTGTATATGACAAACCCACAGTTAACATTATAGTCAATGGTGAAAGGCTGAAAACTCTTCCTCTAAGATCAAGAACAAGACAAGGAGGCCCACTATCACCACATTTACTCAACATAGTATTGGGAGTCCTAGTCACAGCAATAAGACAAGGAAAAGAAAGAAAAGGCCATTCAAATTGGAAGGGAAGAAGTAGAACTATTCCTATTTGCAGATGACATGATACTATATGAAGAAAAGCCTTAGGACTCCACCAAAAACTGCTAAAACTAATAAATGAATTCAGTAAAGTCGCAGGATGCAAAAGTAAAAAACAGAAATCTGTTGCATTTCTATACACCAATAATAAACTATCAGAAATAGAAATTAAAAATATTCCACATACAATTACATCAAAAAATTTAAAAAACTAGAACTAAATCTCACCAAAGAAATGAAAGACCTGTACTCTGAAAACTATGACATTGATGAAAGAAGTCAAAGGCAACACAAATAAATGGAAAGATATACCATGCTCATGGTTTGGAAGAATTAATATTGTTAAAATATCCATACTGTACGAAGCAATCTACAGATTCAGTGCAATCCCTCTTAAAGTACCCATGGTATTTTTCACAGAACTAGAACAAATAATCTTAAAATTTGTATGAAACCACAAAAGACCCCAAATAACCAAAGCAATCTTGAGAAAGAAGAACAAAGCTTGAGGTATACTTCCTGATCTCAAACCGTGCTACAGAGCTATGGTAATCAAAATAGTATCATACTGGCACAAAAACAGACACATAGATCAATGGAATAGAATAGAGAACCCAGAAGTAAACCCACATTTATATGGTCAATTAATTTACAACAAAGAAGGCAGGAACATAAAATGAGGAAAAGATAGTATTCAATAAATGCTGTTAGGAAAACTGGACAGCTATATGTAAATGAATAGAAATAGCTCACTTTCTCACACCATATACAAAAATAAACTCAAAATGGATTAAAGACTTAAATGTAAGATCTGAAACCATTAAACTCCTAGAAGAAAACATAGGCAGTTAGCTCTTTGACATTGGTTTTAACTATATATATATATATATATATATATATATATATTACATACATATGATCTGTCTTCTCAGGCTAGGGTAACAAAAACAAAAATGAACAAATAGGACTATGTCAAACTCAAAAGCTTTTGCAAATGAAGGAAACCATCAACAAAATTAAAAGATAACCTACTGAATGGGAGACAATATTTGCAAATGTTATATCCAATAAAGGTTAGTATCCAAAGTAGATAAAGAACTCATACAACTTAATATCAAAAACAAACAAATAAACAATCTGATTAAAAATTGAGCAGAGGACCTGAACAGATGTTTCTCCAAAGACATATGGATGGCCAATAGGCACATGAATTCATGCTCAACATCACTAGTCATTAGGGAAATGCAAATGAAAACCACAATGAGATACCACCTCACATCTGTCAGAAATGGCTATGATCAAAAACACAAGAAGAAACAAGTGTTGGCAATGATGCAGAGGAAAGGGAACCCTCATGCGCTATAGGTGGGAATGTTAATTAATGCAATCACTATGGAAAGTAGTATGGAAGTTCCTCAAAAAATTAAAATAGAACTTAGATATAATCAAGCAATTCCACTTCTGGATATTTTTCCAAAGAAAATGAAAATAATAATTTGAAAAGATTTATGCACCCCGAGGTTCATTGCAGCATTATTTGCAATAGCCAAGATATGGAACAACCTAAATGTCCATCAATATATGAATGGATAAAGAAAATGTTTTACACACACACACACACACACACACACACACACACACACACACACACACACACACACACACACACACAGAGGAATATTACTCAGCCATAAAAGAGAATGAAATCTTGTCTTTTGTGACATCATGGGTGGACCTAGAGGGCATTATGCTAAGTGAAATAAGTCAGAGACCGACAAATATTGTATGATTTCACTTATGTGTGGAACCTAAAGAAACAAAACAAATGAACAAATATAACAAAACAGAAATAGCTCATAGATACAGAAAACAAACTGGTGGTTGCCAGAAGGGAGGAGGTGGGGGGATAAATGAAATAGATGAAAAGGTACAAAATTCCTGTTATAAAATAAGTATGTCTTGGGGATGTAATGTGTAGCATTGTGAATATAATCTATAATATTGTAATAACTTTAGTGACAAATAGTAACTAGAATTAATGTGATCATTTTGTAATATATAAATGTATCATAACTATATTGTACACCTGAAACTAATGTTGTAAGTCAATTATACTTTGATAAAAAAGTATTTAAATTTTGAAATATTTCAATATTTTCTGTTATCTTTTGGTAATTGGTAATTAACTAATTTCTATTGTAATCAGAATATTATTTTGATACTTTGATATGATTTTGAGCCTTTGATAAATTTTTCAGATTTGTTTTATGTTGCACCATGTAGTCTTTCTTGGTGAGTATTTTAGGTGCGCTTGGAAATTAATGAATATTTGTAGGTTTGGGGAACAGTGTTTTATAAATATCAATTATATCATACTGTGTAAAAGTGATATTCAACTCCTATATCTTTACTGAATTTTTTGGTTTATTTTTTATATTAGTAACTGAGAGAAGGGTATTAAAATCTTTACCTATAAATGTGTACTTTATCTTTTCTCTTTAGTTCTGTTAATTAGTGTGTTGTGAATTTAAACCCTGTTGTGAGTGTATAGACATTTGGGATTATTAAGTGTTCCTGGTGAATTGACCCCATTTATAGTTATGAAATACTCTCTTTATCTCTGTTAATACATTTTGTCTTAAATACACTTTGTCTGATTTTAGCACACTAGTTTTCTTATGCTTAATGTTTACAGAGAATATCTTTTTCTACTCTTCCTTTCAGTCTATCTGTGTCTTTATATTTAACATGTTACTTTAAAATAACATATAGGTAAGCCTTACATTTTTATCCAGTCTGACAATTTATGCGTTACAGTTGGTGTGTTCAATCTATTTATATTTAATGTAACTAAATGTATGATTGAGTTTAAGTCTACCATTTTGGTATTTCCACCATATGTTCTTTGTTTCTTGCTTCTTTTTTTTCTGTATTCTTTTGGATGAATCAAGTATTTTTTAGTTTTCTGTTTCATCTTCTCTATTGGCTTTTTAGCTACATTTTTAATGTAATTTTTACAAAATATGCTCTTTAGAAATTAAACTATGTATCTTTAAATGATCACAATCTACCTTAAAATACATTTGTACATTATGAACAATGCAAGAGCCTTATAGCAGTGATCTGTTTACCTGCTTTTTGCCCTTTATACTTTTATTTTCCCACGTTTTACTTCTATTATGCTATAAATCCCATAGTTTATTATTATTATTAATGTTATTATTTATAGTGTTTTAAAAAGTCAGTAGCTTTTTTTTTACAGAGGTGCATATATATATATATATAGAGAGAGAGAGAGACAATACATATGGAAGTGTATATATAACTTATATCTATCTAGAGAAGTATCTGTATCTCTATATACTTACATATATAAGTATATAGATAGATCTCTTTTTGCATATAGAGACACACATACACATACATACATATACAGAAAAAGATGTATTATACACATACATAAATATATATATATATAAAAGTAAATAAAAAATGTATATGTAAAACATTTTGAGGGGGACATTTCTTATAGTACTGGTGTGCTGGAGACAAATTCTGTTTTTGTCTGTCTCAGAACGTCTATATGTTGCCTCTGTTTTTGCAGCATATGAAACAATAAGTTGATAGGGGTTTTTTTTTCCCCTTTTTTCCTTTCAGCACTATGAAGAAGTTGTTCCAGTTTTCTGGCCTCATTCTCATTGTTGTTCCCTGTAAGTAATGTATCTTTTTTCCTCTGGCTACTTTTATGAAATTTCTCTTTGTCTTTGAGCCTTAGCAGTTTAACTATGACATGTCTAGGTGTGATTTTCTTTGCATTTATCCTTCTTGGAATCATTGAGCTTCTTGGATCAATGGGTTTATTTTGGAAAGTACTTGGCTGTTATTTCTTTAAAAAATAATAAAAAATATATTTACCCTATTATCTTTCTCTTTTCTTTCTACAATTCCAATTACATGTATTCTAGACCATTTGTTATTATTCCACAGTTCTTTTTTCTTTTTTCTCCTTATTTTACTCCTTGTTTTTGTTTTGGATAATTTCTGTTGATTTACCTTCAAGTGCATTAATCTGTTCCTCTGCTATATCAAGGTTTTAAATAATATTTTATTTCATTTTTTTGAGAGGGGGGCAATTGAGTTTATTTATTTATTTACTTAATGGAAGTACTGGGAATTGAACCCAGGACCTTGTATATGCTAAGCATGCACTCTACCAATTGAACTATGCCCTCCCTCTACATCAAGTTTGATGCTGAATCCATTAAATAAATTCATTTTTGATATCATATTTTTCATTTCTTTTATTTTCATTTAGGTCTTTTTATAGTTTCCTTTTTGCTTCTGAAATTGCTAATCTGTTCATGCATACATTTTTTTCCACTAACTTCTTTAAAATATTTATCATTGTTATTTTAAAGTCCCTACCTGGGCCATCTCTGGATCTGATGCAATTGACTGTTTTCTCTTGGGTAACATTTTCTTGCTTCTTTGCACCTTTTATATATCTTGATGTATGGGGCATTTTGTGTAGAGTAACAGTAGAGACTAAGTAACTAATAGTTACCTCCAGAAAAAGGGATCATCTTTTTTTTCTGATGGCATGTGCTGGGGGATGAGTCAGTCTCATCTGTAGTTCAGCTGAGTCCAGGCTTGATTGCAGCTGAAGCTAGATTAATTTTGCCACTGCCTTAAAACAGTTTTGAGGAAAGAATCAAGACTCTGTTTGTCATCTGAGCACCGGTGAGATTTCAGAAAGTTTTTTATGATTTAGAAATGAAAAATATAAATATGGAGAGTATTCTCTTTGCTTTCCAGTTTTACCTCCAGCTTTCTGTGTCCTGAGAATTCTCTCTCCACCCAGATGTCCCAACCACATCTTTTGGAGAATGTCTGCAGTGTATTTGCTAGAGGCCCAGAGTGCCTCAGGGACTTCTCTCAGGTCTCCTGCCGCACCCTCAGCTTCAGCCTTGCACTTGGTGAAGGCCCTGGGTACCTCATGAGGATCTGTCTCAGCCTTCTTGACCTATGCACCAGCCTTCAGCATACTACCTCTGGGTCTAGAGGAGAGCAATGGGAGTGCATTGGTGGGTAGGTGCAGATTCACAGTCTGGCTGGGGTCCTCAGGGTCGTAATCTTTTGTGCCAACCCACTCATTACTGTAAGTTTGTCATGCCAACCCCTCACCGCTTTAAGTTTGTCAAAAGTTTGGCGGTTTCTCCTTACCCTCATCCATGTCAGATTCCTCTTTCTGTTTCTTTACCAGTGATGAAAACATCATGGCTCTCTTCTTGCCGGGAAGGAATCATTACTTTCTGAAATTGAGTTCATTTTCCCTTCTTTGCGTCTTCAGCTCTCTGATGGTTTTTAAACAACTGTGATTTGTGGCTTATCTGTCGTGTTCATTGTTAGTGTGGTAGCGACAATCCCTTGTGATTTTCTGCATCCTAACTGGAAATGGAGCACAGTTCTTTCCATTTTAGTTACTTTCTATGTCCAGGACCTAGATACCTGTCCATGCAGCTGGAATAGGGAAACTTTGAGTGACTCCAACTCAAAATCCCTATCCTTTTCTGTGTCAAAGGCTTTCAGTTGGGTGAAGCTCATAATTTTTAACTCTTTAACTCAGGAGGAGCTGTCCCCCAAGAGACTCTTCAGACCTCATTAAATGGGTTTCTGTTGGGCCTACCCCATCAGAGTAACAGATAATTGCCTCTCACCATGCGAGGTTGGTGACAGGTTGGTGACAGGTTGTTGACATCAAGGCCTACAGCCATAAGAGAGACCTCAGGGTAGGGGGTTAGAGTAGGAAATTCATACCTACTAGCATTTACTTGGTATCTACTTTGAGTCACGCTTTTTCGCAGTTAGTTCTTGTGGTTTCCTCCAGAGAGAGAGATTTTCACTTTACATGTAGGGAACCTGAGATTCAAAGAGGTTATACAAATTGCCTAAGTGGCAGAGCTGGAATTTGAACTCACAGCTGGCTTATTCTGAAATCAAGGCTTTTTTTTTTTTTAATCAGCATGGAGGAAGGGACAACAGAAGATGGGATGGGCAGACCGCTCCTGCAAATGCTGGGCACGGCATTAGCCCCAGCAGTAGGGCTCTAGTGTCTGAGACCAGGCATTTGCCGTAAGGACCCCGCCACAATCAAACCTTGTATTTGCTGGGTGACCTTGAGCAGTTCATTTAATTTTTTTGGAACATCTGTATTTTTCTGAAACTCTGAGTTTCCCTAACTCCTTTGGGAAATTTGGAGCAACTCCTCCAGGGGTCCTCTTTTCATCAGGCCTCTCTCCCAACAACTGGATTTGTAGGAAGGAAAGGACAGAAAACAGCAGCCTCACACCCACCCCAGCCCCCAACCATCCCAATCTACACAAGCCTTCTCTCCATGCTAGAGGCCACTTCATACTCGGCCTCTTCTCCCTGGCACAGTGGCAAACGCAGAAAAAGCCAAAGTGTAATTAGTTAATAGCAGAGCTCCTCTGTTAATGGAAAGGGCATTTCAAACTTACTTATGCAAGCTGATACTGGGGGATTTGTCAGAAACCATCAATAGGATGCAACAGAGAGGACTCACAGGTCACTTGTCAAGTGGGGACAAAGCTTGCTTGTTTAAGCTTGGAGACCTAGAATGGCTCTCTGGACCACTGGCTCACTTGGAAGTAAAAGTACTTGGAGAAGCTGGAGACCCCTCTTCTGAACAATAGTAATAGCCTCCCCCTAATAATAGCCGTGTATCAGGACTGTGCTGCATACCCATCAAGAATTACATCAGCTTTTCTTCTCTGCAACCTGATGAAGTAGCTGCTATTACTGTTCTCATTTTATAGTTGAGGAACTTAAAACTTAGCGGGCCAAGTAACCTGACTAAGTTCAAGCACGTGGCCAGTGGTTGGCCTGGGATTTGAACCTGAGACTGCCTGAATTCTAGGTGGTTCACCACTTTGCATGGAGCCTCCCCACTCAGCAGTTGGGCACTCTAAAACCTGAATTACTAATAGAAGATGACATTTGGACCTTTTTAAGTCTGATGATTGGTCATAATAACTCTTTTCTCCTCTTCCTGGGCTCATAACCACAGTGCATTTCTCAGACTCCTTTGCAGTTCGGTTAGTCATGTGACTGAGTGTGAGCAGAAATCCCCATCCCCACTCCCCTGGCCGTCCTGTGCACAAAATTGATCATCATGCTCTTTTCTCCTTCAGGCTGGCTGGAGTGGAATTGATTCTCAGGGCTGTCTTGTTAGCCATGTGATAAAGATGGTAGACCCACAAGTTAGAAAGAGTCTGGGGTCCCTGATTCACCATTTGGAGACCATTCCTATCAGGAATACGAGTGTCAGACTCTTTTATTGTGTTAATCCACTTAGACGTGAAGGTTTATCAGATGAAGTAACCAGTGTTACCTTAGGAAATATAAGGAAGGGGTTGCAAAGCCATCGAGGAACTAAGAGAGTACACCTTGATCCTGTCTTTAATTTCCGTGAGTAACCTGCCTAGCATGGTGTTCTTTGTTGCATACAGAGTTAGGCTTGGGTGCAGACTTCACTGTGGATTATCTGGGAGACCTTGAGCAATTCATTTAATTTTTCTGAACAATACTATTTTTTTTGAAAATAAGAATAACGTTTGCATCATTCTGTATGAATTTAATTCATTCAGAAATTTTATTGGGCACTTAATATATGCCAGTGGTTATTCTAGGTGTGGAAGAAAGATGAAAGATAAAATCCTTGCCTTTATTGAACTTACATCCTGGTGGTGGTGGTGGGGTAGGGAACTAGACAGGAAATTAATAAGTAAGTATGTAATATGGTGATCAGTGATTTGGAAAACTTGTAAAGCAGTAAGGGGGAATGAGAATACCTGGAGTAAGGGGGTTTTAGGGGCAGGTGGTCAGAGAAGGTGCTTGTAATTAAGGATACTTTAGCAGAGACCTCAAGATAGTAAGGGAGTAAGCCTTGCAGGTATCTGAGCAAAGAGTGCTGTAGGCAGAAGGACTAGTGAATATGAAGACCTGAGGATGGAGAGTGCTCAGCATGTGGAGGAGCCATGAGTTGGTTGGTATAGCTGAATGGTGAGGGCGAGGGATTGGTGTGACACTGTTGGAAAAAGCATCAGGCATGGGACCTTTCAATAAATGTTAGAATCCTTCCTTCCTCTATAATGGCTTTGTAGTCACCCTAGGAAGTCTTCATTGCAAAAACAAACAAATAAATAAAAATGGAAGCAAGTCAAATACAAATTTCCTTTATAGACTGGGCTGATGCTTGGAATTTCACCAGGAAATCTTGTTCTTTTAGTCCAAAGGCTTTGATTCCTGTGTCATGTGAATACTTCTGGCAAAGGATAATATTCTAAGCTATTTTTAGTTGTTATGCTTCCAAGTGGTTGATGGCAAGTTTGACTGAGTTTGGTGGGAGAGAGGGATTTGAGACAGAAGGTAACTGGGAGTCTAGAAAGGAATGAAGTAAAGATTTAGCAAGGACTTGGGAAGAGAGGGAAAGGGAGATCACTGAAGCTTAACTTAGCCAAAGGTCACATTTTGAAGCTCTTCTGTGTTACACAGCTTCAGGTGGGTGTCAAAGGAACTTAAATCTGCACAAATCACTGATTCAAAGGAAGGATTGCCTTTGTTTATAAGATTGCCTTGCATTGAAATAATTAGTTCCCTATATCCCCAGTAAGGGTTGACTCCTTTCCTCTACCCTTTCACCAGCAGAAGAGAGCACCCCCACAGAGCATAGACAAGTGTCAAAGGGTTGTGTGCCCCTAGGCTATTGTCCCCCTCGGCTTCTGAAATGCTCATTGTTAGTGTACTTGGTTGCAGACAACAGAAACCACTCTGACTGTTTCAAGAAGAAAATGGATTTATTAAATGATATTTTGTTCCCCCACCCCAACCCCCCTGAAATCATTGGGAGTTGAGGCAGAAGCAGATTCAAGGTTCAGCAGATTCCAGGAAAAATGCCCCAACCACACTGTAAAATTAGTCTGAAGATGAAACCACCATTGCACCTGTTGAGAACTCAGTGCAAGGAACCCATCATCTCTACTGCATGCCCTGCTGTCTCTAGCATTAGGGCAACTTCTGTGTCTAGAACTGGACCTGGTGCCCTAAGGCCTGATGCTCTGCTGCTACTGGGGTTAGCTGAAGAGACTCCCTTGACAGAACCTAGTTCCTTGTGTTGCTGACTTCCTCATTTCTAGAACATCATCTTATGTGGATGTGTATAATGACAGAGCTAGGTCACAGGCCTGCATCTCAGTTTAAAAAGAAGCTGGGAGTTTGAATTGTGACCACATTGTGGAGGCAGGACTGATATCATGGGAATTTCTTCAAATATAGAAAGGATTGGTAAAGATATGACCAGTGGTGTCTGCAGGCAATGTCTACAGAAGGCCCTTTTAGAAATTTAGACTCTTACTTAGAATGGAAGATCTAGATGACCTTATTGGTCTCCTGGGAAGACCAGTGCCCTGGAAGGTGGCCTCTGCCGTGGAGTATTCACCAAGGACGGCAGTGTCCACTAAGGCACGGCAGGGGGCATGCTGGGTGTGGGGTCCTCATGAACATGGAAGCAGCTACCAGGAAACTGGAAGGAGCCCAAGACCAGCTTATGTTACTTTGGTCTTTCTGACAATACCCCACCCTGCCAAGAGAAAAAGGCCTTCATGGGAAATGATGGGGAAAGCGAAAAATTATCTGCATTTGGTTTGTGTGGGGACCTAATTACTGAGTTATCCTGATGCCTGCATAAACTCCCACCTCAGAAGAGTGAAGAATTCTCTCTGAGAAAGTTCTGGTAAACAGAAACCCATAAGTGCTCAGAGGAACCCAGGGATGTTTTTCACTTATCCTGAGCTGGACACCAAACAGATGGGTTGGTCTTTCCCTGCCCACTTAGAAGGCCACTTCCTGTCCTGGGTTGATACATTTTAGGTTTGAAGGGGATGACATCCATCTCCATTTTGGGATCTGACCCAATCCCATTTAGGAATTTTGAATAAATTTTTAATAAATTGGAATCACTATCATGAGTCAGAACTCCAAGATGACTCAATAATGAATTCCCCACATAACTCAGACAAAGATGACATTGGTGTTTCCCAAAGCACTTTCCTACAAAAGGGCGAGATTCTCTCTGCAGGGTGGGGCATGATCAGAAAGGAGAACTTCATCTTCTGCTTCAAAACAAGCTTCTAGCCTCACTTGGGCCCTGCTGCCTCTCACCCTCTTGTACACAGCATTATTCTTTATCTTCTGCTCCCCCCATCCCCACTCCCATCCTTCAAGGCAGGCCAGGGCCTCCCCTCCATGAAGCCTCCTGCTCAGGCGTGCATTTTCCTGGCAGCTCCATCCTGACTATTTGGCGAGATGAGATGCAGTACAGAGGTGCTGTGGAAGTCTCAGAGGCCAGTTTAGGTCTGACTTTTGGGCTGCAGAACTCCTGCAAAGTCTGATTCTTGAAGACATCACATCAACTCATTTGATCCCTGAGCCTGTCTTGGTTTTAATTTCCCCGCTAAGTTCCTTTTCCTCAGCAACATATGACCCCCTTTTTCTACTTTAGTAACCTCAGTGGAAGCTCTCACCATGTTAAACAATGGTCTGATTTGGCATGGAAAAAAGCAGTCAGTTATTTCCTTTAAATCTTAATGTCTTAGGCCCTGGGAACATTTTAAGTAACTATTTAACTACTTTCTGATGAAGCATAGGTAAGATCTTAAAGACTCTAATTGCTCCCTGGAGAAAGCTGTCAGGGTTAAGCAACCTCATTCAAGTTGTGTACACGGAGCAGGACAAGCAAAACAAGGCAGAGGTGAGGTGCAGAGTCCACAGGGGAGATGCCCCCAATATGGTAGATGAAACTTCTTGGACCTAGAAGATGTCTAGAGCCAAGCCTTGAGCTGTCAATGGCAGATACCTGCTGGTCTACCACTAGAACTCCAAATGGTCAAACAAATAATTTACTTTTTCCTGGGCCTAGTTGCCTTTTAATTTGGAACCCAAATTACAGTTCTTTCTTCTCCTCTTTCATTTAAATGCAAAAATGAAACCAAACCAAACCAAACCCCAAACTCTGTTTTCCCTAACCCCCACTTGAACTTTTTATTTGTGCATCATCCATTTGTTTATTCACTACACAAATATGTATAAAGTGCCTCTTGGGTTTCAGGCACTGCCCTAGGCACTGGGGATTTACCCAATTATTCCTTGTAGATAGTGGCAATAAAATGAATTTATGCACAGAGAGGCGAAAGAAAAGGAAGACACCACATCTGCTGGCAGGGGTTATCCCCTAAGGTGGAATCCCACAAGGATGCT
Source organism: Vicugna pacos (assembly GCF_048564905.1). Classification (NCBI taxonomy): domain Eukaryota; kingdom Metazoa; phylum Chordata; class Mammalia; order Artiodactyla; family Camelidae; genus Vicugna; species Vicugna pacos. The sequence continues at coordinate 17,213,249 of NC_133001.1, forward strand.
GGTGTTTGGGGCAAGTCAGTATCCCCCACCCCAAGGTTAGGGCTGTGCATGGTATAATGGGGGAGTTCTGTCACGTAATAATAATATACACTGTGTGCCCAAGGCGCATGAACAGTGAGGCACTTTGAAAGTGGGGCTCAAACTGACTTCTTACTGAATTGAAACAAAATTCCCTTTGTGTGGTCCTTCCTCCCTCTAGCCCGACAGAGGTGGTCTGTTCACTCTCATGACAGCCCCTGCAGCCTCCTTAGGTAGAAATGCTGCCTGGCCCCAAGTAGCCATGCTGTCTGTGACCATTACACGGGCCTAAGTGGGTTTGGGAGCTGTACGCTTGGAATTAAGTAAGAAAAATGGAGGCGAGAGCAGGGCATGCTGTAGCCCAGACAGTTCAGTCTTCTCTTGATGTGAGTGAGACCTAAATTGGGAAGTATTTGGCTGATGGCAAGGGCAGATAAACGTTACAGATTTGATGTAATCCCAGACCTCAGGCTTGAAACCGAGCTTGACCCTTCCCTTTGAGCACTTTTATGCAATACTGCTGGACATGAAGTAACAAGAAAGGAAACAGCGGAAGGATATCGGCTCAGCCGTATGTCAACTCTGGGAGAGATGACAGGGAGAGCAAGGCACGAGATGTGCATGGAGTCAGGAGTGGAAAGAACAAAAGAAAATTCTGTAGAGTTCTAGCCAGTGTGTCCTTGAGGAGACAAACGAGCTGATGTGAGGGGGGTGATGCTCTTTTATAGGATATGGGAGGTGTGTATATTGGCAGGCGGAGCTGGGGATGTCAGCTGGCTGTTTAGAAGTCCAGAACAACCATATGGCCTGAAATTCAACTTATAATAATTACAGATTGCACTCATTTGTCCTCATAAGCCTAAATGTTCACTATGCCTGCATTTCAAACAGGGAAACTGAGGCACAGGTGGTTTACATGACTTACTAGGGTCATACCATTGATGGCTGAATTTTGTACAAAGTGCACTGTTTGCATCCTGTCCTCCCATAAGAATGAGGCCCCAAATTTATCAAGGACATTTGTATTTGTTGTCTCATTGGACCACCAGCCCCAAACCCCAGTAGGAGGTAGAATGGGTGAGAAAACTGAGAAAGATTGAGAATGAACTGGAACTCCCATTTCTTGAGCACTTACCATGTGCTTTATGTATACTGTCTCAGAAAATATAACCTTTTAAAGGTAGGTATCATTAATCTTTGTCTTAAAGATGAGGTTGAGAGTAAGAAACCTGCCCAAGGTCACCCAACCAATAAATGGCAGACTTGAGATTCAGACCCAGGTGTCTGACTCCCAGCCCTCCCCACCTACCTGTAGATGCCCTGCAGCCAGTCAGGGCAGAATCAGCATTAGAACTTCATTTTCCATATTCCTAAAGTTCCCATTCAGTGGCTTATAATGTTACAGCTTGGTGGTGAATAGCAAGAATGTGGGCTCAGAGGGGACTGAGTCTGGATCTGGGTTCCCTATGTACTTGTGAAGGATCTAGTGAAATTAGTGTCTCTCAGGTGCAGTTGCCATGTTTGTAAAATGAAGATGAAAACTACCCCCAGAAGGTTTGTGGTAAGGGTTAATGAGTGTAAACGGCCTAAAGCAGCTCTGAAGGTGTGGTGACTGCCCACAAATGGTAGCAGGGGTAGGGTGGGACAGCTGGGTGCCTTTCTCCTGACCTGGTCAGCCCATGTTCCCCTATCCTGGCCCCTCCTCATTTCCACAGGGAGACACACATTTTCAAAACCTTCCTGTGCCTTCTCTCCCCAACCTCTTCTCTCTTTTCTCAATTTCTCCCCTCCTGAGTTCTCATTCTGCGTGTGGAGGGACCTCTTTTTTTCACTCATATACACCAAAGCCAGCGTGTATGGGTGCAGAATGAATCTGTCAGTTCTGACCCCTCCTTGGCTTCTGTATCAGTCAGGGTTCTTTAGGGAAGAAACAAGGAATTGGCTTATGCAATCACGGGCACTGGAAAATCTGAAATCTGTAGAGCTGGCTGACAGGCTGGAAACTCGGGCAGGAGCTGCTCCAGCAGTCTTGAGGTAGAATTTCTGCTTCCTCAGGGAAACCTCAGTGTAGCTCTTAAAGCCTTTCAACCGACTGGATGAGTCTTGCTCACTTTATCCAAGTTGATAAACTCTATTTAATGTCAACTGATTGTAGATATTAACCACACATACCACCTCCACAACACCACCTAGATTAGTGTTTGGTTGAATAATTGGGTACCACAGCCTAGCCAAGTTGACAAGTAAAACTATCACATCTTCCATGGCTGCCCTTGGATGAAGGTTCTTAATTGGCCTCTTTCTTCTTCCTTTATGTGATGGGCAGGCTCCTTTTCCCCCTGTCTGCCCTTTAAATATTAGTGGTCTTCAAGGTTCCATTGTTGGGACTCTGCTCATTCTGGATGTTCCTCTGGGGCAGCCTTGTCTCCTCACAGCAGCTGAACCTCTCCCTGTAGTCCAGTGATGCCTGGTTTGTATTTCCAACAGCCTATTTCTGACTGGCCTCTGAACACTTTCACCAGCTCTCCCCCTCAACTTCCACCTGATTCCCTACTCCAACCTGTCCATCCTGCTGAATTCTGCCTTTCCCAAGCACCTAACCAGCCCAAACAGAAATCTGTTTGTCATCCTTGACTCTTCGGTGTTACTGTCTTTTCCCATTCAATTGATGACCAAGTCCTGCTGATTTGATTTTTACCTGTTAAATATCTCATTCAAGAAAATATTTATTGGTTATCTACACTTGGCACCAAGCTAGGTTCTAGAGCAGAGTTTCTCAACCTGGGCACTATTTATGTTTTCGTTCAGATAATTCTTTGTTGTGGAGAATGTCCTGTGCATTGTATGATATATAGCAGCATTCCTGTTCGCTTGGACTGCCATAACAAGATAGCAGAGTTAGAGATTGTGCAGTAGAAATTTGTTTTCTCATGGTTCTGGAGTCTGGACTCCCAAGAACAAGGTGTCACTGAGGTCGGTTTCTCCTGAAGCCTCTCTCCTTGGCTTGCAGATGGCTGCCTTCTCCCTGTGTCCTCAGGTGGCCTTCCTTCTGTTCACACACACATCCCTGGTATCTCTCTTCTTATAAGGACATCAGTCATGTTGGATGTAGGCCTACCCTAAAGGCCTCATTTTAACTTAATCATCCCTTGGATGACCTTATCTCCAAATACTGTTACTTTCTGAGATGCTGGGTTGGGACTTTAACTTACGATTTTGGAGGGACAAATTCCACCCATAAAACCTGACCCCTACCTGCTAGACCTCAGTAACATCCTTCACTCCAAGTTGGGATGACAACCAAAATGTCACCAGATGTTGCCAATGCCCCCTGGGGGCAAAACTGCCCAGGTTGAGAATCCCTGCTCTACACAGCAGTAGTTTTTAACACTAACACTGTGTAGAATCACTTGAAGAAATTAAAAAAAAAAACAAAAAACACCAGCCACAGAAATTCTGTTTTAATTTTTTTGAGTGGAGCTCAGGCAAGGGTATTTTTTAAAAGTGTTCCAGACTATTCTAATGTGCATCCAGGGCTGAGAACATTCTAGCACTGTGAGAGTGAATGAGAAAGACATTAAATAACACATTTCATGATTAAAATTTTAAAACACCACTAAGATTATATTCTGCATACTGTCTTGTAATATTTTCTTTAGCAATGTATCTTGGACATTTTCTTGTGTCATTAGATAATCTATAGGTAAAATTTTAATGAATTTGTGTGTGGATATGCTGTAAGTCACTTAATCAGGGCTTGCTTACATATTTTAGAGGATTCAAACTCTTTTCTATTGAAGTAATACTGCAAAGAATATTCTTGTATGCATGTCTTTGTAAGCAAGTTTGATCATTTTCTTAGGGTAAAATTTGAGAGGTGGAAATCCTGGGTCAAAGTGGTAAATATTTGTGTAGTTTTTAATACATATTACTACGTTGCTCCTCAGAAGTGTTGTATTAATTTATAACTCTGCCAATGGAATATATGTCATTATCCTATATCATCACTAGCCTTGGGTATTTCAGTTTTTGAAATTAAATGGAATGTAGTGCTTTGATTTAACTTGAATTTCTTTGGTTATTATTGATGTTAAACATTTCAAACACTTCTGTATTATCTGTGTTTTTCCTTTTGTCAATTGCTTATCCATCTCATTTGCTCACTTTAATGACATTTTAGTTTTTCTTATAGAGTTACAGAGCTAATTGTAAGAATATTAATTCTTTCTGTTTCATGTTGCAAATGTTTTCATCAAGTTAATATTTGCCTTCAATGTCTGTTTATATCATTTTTATTTCTAGAAGTAACTTTAACGTAGCTTAATCTACTAATATTTCCTCCCTCCCTCCCTTTCTCCTTCCTTTCCTTCCTCCCTTCCTAATTTATTCATAGAAAAGTTTTCTGTACCTGCCATCAGGTCAACATTCATATCCATTTTTGTTCTTTCATTATTTTTTGAACAATGTAGTTTAAAAAACCATTTGGAATTTTGGCATGCCATATAAGATAAGGGTTGAATTTTACATTTTATTTCAAATAGGCACCCAGCTGTCTTACAACTGCTTCTTTTTTTTAAACATTTTTGATTGATTTATAATCGTTTTACAATGTTGTGTCAAATTCCAGTGTAGAGCACAATTTTTTAGTTATACATGAACATATATATATTCATTGTCACATTTTTTTCTCTGTGAGCTACCGTAAGATCTTGTGTATATTTCCTTGTGCTATACAGTATAATCTTGTTTATCTATTCTACAATTTTGAAATCCCAGTCTATCCCTTCCCACCCTTGGCAACCACTAGTTTGTATTCTATGTCTATGAGTCTATTTCTGTTTTGTATTTATGCTTTGTTTTTTTGTTTTTGTTTTTGTTTTTTAGATTCCATATATGAGCAATCTCATATGGTATTCTTCTTTCTCTTTGTGGCTTACTTCACTTAGAATGACATTCTCCAGGAGCATCCATGTTGCTGTAAATGGCGTTATGTTGTCAGTTTTTATGGCTGAGTAGTATTCCATTATATAAATATACCACATGTTCCTTACCCAGTCACCTGTTGATGGACATTTAGGCTGTTTCCATGTCTTGGCTATTGTAAATAGTGCTGCTATGAACATTGGGGTGCAGGTGTCATCCTGAAGTAGGGTTCCTTCTGGATATAAGCCCAGGAGCAGGATTCCTGGGTCACATGGCAAGTCTATTCCTAGTCTTTTGAGGAATCTCCACACTGTTTTCCATAGTGGCTGCACCAAACTGCATTCCCACCAGCAGTGTAGGAGTGTTCCCCTTTCTCCACAGCCTCTCCAGCATTTGTCATTTGTGGATTTTTGAATGATGGCCATTCTGACTGGTGTGAGGTGATACTTCATTGTAGCTTCTTAAAGATTTTATCTTCCATGTTCGTTTGAAATGTCACACATTTCCTAGACTGACTTCTTATTTGGTTGGGCCTGTTTTGGTGGTTGCTGTTCTGTCCTGCTTTGTTTTATTTACTAAATTTGTAATTTGTTTTGGTAGCTGAAGTTCAACTTGTCATTATTCTTGATTTTTCAAAACAATTTTTGAAATTCAAAACCATTTTTTTTCAGATTCCCCAAATTCCCATTGTGATTTTGAGTAAAAGTCCATTAACTTGGGGAGAGTTCATAACTTTCCAATATTAAATCTCACCTTTCAGACACAATATATAACCTCCTTCTATACTCAGCTGTTCTTTATGAGTCTTTGTAAAGTTTGTCATTAATTTTATAAAGGTCCTGCACATTTCTTGTTAAAGTTATTCCAAAATAGTTTGTGTTTTTGTTGCTATTGAAAATGGAATCCTTTACCCATTATATTTACTGGGTAGTTATTGCTGGTATTTTAAAAAGCTATTGTTTTATAAATATATGTGTGTGTGTATATATAATATATATATAGTAATTGTATAGTTAAGTGGTTAATTATTTCAGTGATTTACTACCTTGAGTTTTCTGGATTGGTGACTATAATTTATGCAAGTAATGCTAATTTGGCCTCCTTTTCAGTGTTTGCCTTTCTTATTTCTTCTTGTCTTACTGCATTGGATAAATGTCTAGAAAAAAAAATTCAACTAGAGTGGGCATAATGAGCATACTTAACCCACCCTTGAAATGTTTTGATCTTTTTACTTATACTAATATGAGGTTGGCCAAAGTTTTGTTAGACTGTTTATTGTTCTGTTTTTATCTTTGTCAGATTTTTGTATTGGCATTATGCTAACTTCACACAATAAACAAGGGAGCTTTCAAAAAATTATATGGTCTGGAACATTTTATATAGCAATAGAATAGTCAATTTCTTGAAAGTTTGAAAGAATTTGCCCATAAAACCATCTGGGTCTAATCCCTTGGCAGACTTTTCCAATTTCTTCTGTGGCATTTGTTTGTTTAACTTTTCTACTTCTTTTGGATACAATTCTGGTAATCTGCATTTTCTTACAGAATTATCTATTTTACAGAGATTTTACTTTTTATTTGTTGTACTGGGGCACATAAGATTCTTGTATAAGTAAAAGTATTTTCATGTCAGTAGATTATATACTTGTTTACTCCTAATTCTGGATATTTGTATTCTCTTAAATTTATTTTTAAGTCAAATTCTTTTCTTTTTTAATACATTAATTGCTGTTTTATTTTTACCAATCATTTCTTCTTTACTTTTTCTAAGTCATTTGATTTGAAATATTAATTTATGTATATTTACCCTTTTAGTTATTGATGAAAACATTTAAGGCTATATATTTGCCCTCTGACTATAGATTTGAGAACATCTCATAAGTTCATGTTTATCATTTTCTATATAGTTCTGAATTGCACTGTGTTTTTTCCTCTTTAACTGAAATTATTTATGAGTGAATTAAAAAAATTCAAGGAGCTGAGGGTATTTTTGAGAATGTTATTATTTTTGTTAATAATTTCTAGATCTATTCTATGGTGAATTGAAGATGTGGTTTAAACAATTTCCACTTTTTCAAATAAATTATAATTTTATTTCTTAGAAGAATATCCACTTTGTGCATACCCCTAGGTCAGCATTTACATTTTATTATAGTTATGTGTCCACATGTCTATCATTCCATTAGCCAATGAGCCCTGCGTGACCTTGGTCGTTTCTGTATTTTCAGTGTTGAGAGCAGTTTCTGGTAAATACTAGGCATCAATAAATGTTGGCTGAATTGACCTTGAATGACAGATGGGAGCATGACATGAGCTCAACTGGCTAAGGGGGCTGAGATTTGTTAAGTCCCATTTTCAGATGTGCCAGTTGACTTTAGTGATCTACAGCAAAAGGCCAGGTATGGGATGTTTGTAAAGGAGGGTGAAGTATGGGCTCCATATTGGGAACAGATCAATGCCATCATTGATAGGATTAGGTCTACCTTTTTTTGTGGTGCTACCACACAGAAGAGGACCTAGTCCCAAAGTTATGAGGAGAAGAGTCTAGACAGTGGGAAACAGTGTTCTAGAGCTGCATCTAGCCAGAGGTCAGACCACAATTTGCTTGGGCAAGTCACATAGGCTCTTAGGTCCTTAGCCTCCATGTCTGTCAGTAGAAGATACTGGGCAGGGTGATTTCTAATGATTAAAAAAAGGATCTTTGGTAAGTGGCAAGAAACAAAATAACTCACACCACCAAAAGAAATTTTGTTAAGGGACACAAAAAAGAAACATTTTTATATTTTAGAATCAATTTTTTAAATTACTTAGTTTCCTGAAATAGAAGGCAGAATTTTGTTTGTGTGTTGGACATATACATATACATACATTTCTGCAGAGAGGGTCTAAAGTGTCCATGACCCAGAAAAACTTAAGAACCACCTTCTTAGCAAGATTCCAAATCCAAGGGTCAGAAATCCTAATGAAATTTGAGAGGAGTTTTATTTCCTTTTCCTTCCAAACACATCATCCTGTCACCTGTCAGTCAATCAAATATTTTTAGAGCAGCTCCCATGTTGAAGGCATTCTGCTCTCCAATGAGGAGAAGTTAAAAAAGGGCATGACCCTGTCCCTGCCTTTTAGAAGCTTAAGGTGTGACTGGGGAGAGAAGAAAAATAAATGTGAAAGGTTAGCAAGTAAGACTTCTGGTACAGAGCAAAATATATTGACCACAGGCTGAAGCTTCCCCTTTTTACCTTGAACACTTACAAATTATGGGGGGAAAAAATTTAACAAGCACCCAGTTATGCTTAAATCGAGAGAGGAAATTTCCAGGTCATAAATGGAAAGGTTTCCATAAAATAAATTAATACAGGGCCACACTAAAGTTTCGAGGCCTTAGCTGGGAACTGGGAATGGGACTGGCTAATCAATGGCATAAGATGGAACCCTGTTACCCTGAAAGTGGGAGGCCTGGAAACACATTCTCTCCATTAATTATAGGGGAGAGGCAGCACAAAACCCCTGCTTTCCTGCCTGGGATTGTGGCTCAGGTCCTGAGAGGTGCCACCCAGCATGACAGGACCTTGGGACCATGCTGTATGCTCAGGGCCAGGGCCAGTAAGCAGACTGCTTTGAACTGAGGAGCCTGAACCTGAGTATCAAGTCCCCCTGAAGACTGCCCTGGGTTTTCTGGATACTGATAGGAGGAAATTCTCATAAAAGATAATTTCACAAACAAAAATGACACAGTGCCCAGGAAGTCTAATACCATGAAAGACAAATAACAAACTCAGCAAATGTCTGAATGAACATCCAAAGAAAGGAGATAATAGAACAATTAAAAAAAAATCTTTCAGAATAAATAATCTGAATGTTTTTGAAAATGAGAGGGCATAGAAACGATGAAATAAAGACAGAGTGCAGTGAAGTAAGAACAGGTGGCTTATGGAGAAATTAGAAACTTCAGGAATAAAGAAATAGTTATTGGAATTGAAAAATTGAGTCTGTGAGTGGATTAGTTAACAAATCGTTGCTAAAGCTTAGTAGCTTAAAACAACAAACATTTATTTTCTCACAGTTTCTCTGTGCCAGGAATTCAGGACTGGCTTAGCTGGTTGATTTTAGTTCAAGGTCTATCTTGAGGCCATAGTGAAGAGGTCAGCCAGATCTGCCGTCATCTGAAGGCCTGACGGAGGCTGGACAGGCAGCTTCCAAGGTGGCTCCTTCATTGGCCTATTGGCAGATGCCTCCATTCCTCCCCACGTGTGCCTCTCCATAGTGCACTTTGATGTGTCCTCATTACATGGCAGCAGGCTTCTCTTAAAGCAAGTGAGAGAAAACATAGAGGAAGGAAGCCACCATGTTTTTTATGACCAAGTCTTGGAAGTTACAGTCACTGCCAGCATATTCTGTTCATTAGATGAGAGTCATTAAAACTAGCCCTAACTTAAGGGGAGAGGAGTTAGACTCCCACCTCTTGAAAGAAAAGCTATCAGTGAATTTGCAGGTGTATTTTAAACTCCACACAATAGACCAAATAGCATATTGCACACAGAAAAAAAAAAAAAGAATTATGAAACTGGAAGACTGAGCTGAGGAAATGTCCCAAAATGTGGCATAAAGACCTAATCAAAAGTAAAACATGAAAAACAAAAAACAAAAAACAAAAAAACTCAAGATGGAGGACAAATCAATGTTTAATAGGAGTCTCAAGAGAAGAAAATAGAGGAAAAGATGCAGAAGCGATATTGAGGGTACAATGGCTGAGAATTTCCTGAGACTAGAGATAGTATTTCCTGGGTTAAAAAATATCATTAGGGCTGAGCATTATAAATAGTTAGCCAACTCTCCAAAACAGTTACATTGGCAAAAGAGTGGTGAAAAAAATTGCTTCAGTGAAACAAAGGGCAAGAAATTGCAGGGGCTGGAGTAGTCAGAAAACTCTTTATAGGTGGTGGTGGCAAGGCTGGGAAATTCTGCTTAGGTCTGGGGCAGTGGAGAAAATTTTGGGCTCAGAGGGAAGAAAGGGACCAGCTGTGCTGGGCAGCCATGATAGTGTCCTTGTGCCTTCCACTGACCTTCTACTGGCCTCTGGGACAAAGTCCTTCCCACCTCTGCCACCATCAAAAGCCTGCAAAGATGAATGATACAGCCCTGGAACTCTGAGGCCCTGGGTATAATGGCAAGGCCTGAAGACACTGTGCTTTTGTGGGATAAGGCTTCTTTCTGCCCCCAGGATCTTCTCTCCAGCTCTTGGGCCTCAAATGTCAAAATGCTACAACCAAATAAAAACGTTTCTCTTCTGCACCAAGGTCTCAACTTGCCACACTCCCACTTATTTTCACCCCCAAAGCTGTAATTAGTAGTCAGACTTGGTTTTCCCTGCAGACTTAGAGACAAGAGTAAGTGTTAATTTGAACATTTGCAACTAACAAATGCCTTCCCATTGACCACGTGTAACCCGTCAGTTTGAAAGATGCTGGATTCCCTGAGGAGGTGGGAGGTACAGGGAGGCAGGAGCTGGTGCAGTCCACACCCACATCACCAGGCTGAGACTTGGAGATATGGCAGCTTGAAAAAAAAAAAAGTGGTGGCCTCGATGGGAAATGGCAGCAGGCAGACAACTACACCCAAACCCAGAAGATGCAAACATCACTCCTCTTGCATGGGAGTCAAAGATTTGGCTGGGAAAATCAGTCACTTGAAGAGAGAAAACAAAATCAGGGGAAAAATAATCCCTCTGGCCAGGCAGTGTGATCCGACCCCATGAGAAATTTTTCTTAGGGTCAAACCTTTGCTCTTTGCGTCCTGGTCTCCTGCCTCAGGCTGAGGCTGCCTGGATATATGTCTCTGTGCTGAGGTCACTATTGTCTAAGGTTCAATAAAGCAGGGCCTAAGGGAACAAGTTTAGGGGGAGAAAAGAAAAAAATTATTGGCAGGGAGAAATCAGAGTCATAATGCCACAACAATTCGATGGCCACAGGAACGTTCACAGTCTGTTCTCAGCCTGGTCACTGTCTTTTCTTCCTCCTGTTGCTGTGGTGGTTTTCCCTGGTCTGCACTTCACCCCCCACCTTCCACCCCCAGCTCCCTGCAGACTATTTAAAAATTGGATGAAGAGAATGCATCATCTGCTTCCCCTCCCCTCAAGGAAAAACGAGTTTCCATCATCACCAGCCAGGATAGCAATTTATTCATTGTGTTTTCATTTCTAATCTCTGGGAACATGGACGAAAAGAGGGCACCGCCTTTGTCTTCCCTGCCTCTTTGTCTCATTGTCACTCACCCAGACTCCCTCCACCACTTGGTCTCATTCTAGACCTTTCTCCTTGTCTCTCTCTTCCTTTCTGTGTATTTGGGTCTTTCTCGTCAGCTAGATTCTCTGCATAGCCAAACGGTACCCAATACATCAGCGAGCCATTCAGCACCCTGGGCCAGCCACGATCTAACATTCCACACAGCCGTCACGTACCAAGTTGTATTTTCAACCTTGTTTCGGCACCCCTAGGCAGTGTGCACGCTGAGTGACTTTGGTTCTTTCAGCTCTCTGGATGATCTTTTATTTTAGTGACCCTGGGCAGACCACAGACTGAGCTCAGGCTGCAGACCGAGACCTGACCTCTTTTTATGTAGTTATGTAGAAAGGGGCATCTGTGGGATAGCCAAGTTTTCAGGCCAGTCGTTTTGGGATGGTTGCATGTGAATGTGTGTGTGTGTATGTGTGTGCATGCATGCACCATTTATTTGGGGGATACTATTTAATTCCTTAATTCCTATGAAGTAATTTGGAAGCTTTTTTTTCCCTTTCTTTTTATGAGAGAAGAAAATTGGCAACAAAAATTCCTGCTACTGAGGAAAAGAGTGAGGCTTCCTAGAGTGGGGGCAGTGCCAAAGTTTATGTCTTGATGCAGGTAGAGGATCAAAGGAATCAGGGCAGAGAAAAGAGATGGTGACTCTGTGTCAGGGCTAGAAATAGCAGGATAGCAAGGAGGCTGCTGGACACAAGCTTCAGGATGATTCAGATGCAAAGCAGCCTGAATGCCAGGGGAAAGCATGGCATGTGGTTTGAGTGAAATCCATGGCTTTCTTGGGTGCTGCAGTGGTTGAGGATGGAGGTAAAGTTTTTCTGTAAGTTTGAATGACACACCAGAATTTTAGGGAAATAACTTTTTTTTATAATTTTTTTTAACCAATCGCTGGATCTTTTTCAGTGAATGGGGTGCTGGTTGACCTGCTCGGACGCCTGTCATTACAGAGATTTGTAGGAAGCTCTGAGGAAGCAGGAGGAGGCCAGTTGCCTTGATAGAGACCAGGGGGCATTTCTCTACTGGTCTGAATATTGGAGAGACCTGAAGTTTTGCATTTAGAACTGGTTCTGGAACCCAGGCTTACTGGCAGCTAAGCAGAGAAGATTTTTGCCAGTTTCTTGTCTCGTACAAATATAATAATAACTCAGAATCTTGGCATTTAACCCTGTGGATATTTGCATGATCACCATTTCATTACCAGTGCTAATGCTCAGCAAAACTGCAAAGTAGGTAAATCTTGCCTTGGTGCCTTTAGCTTTTGCACTCTCCTCCCTCTTTCCATGCCCCACCCACTCCTCCCAGGCCTCTCACTTCCTTCTTCCCTCTCACCTCTGCCCTGTGCTCCTTTCCCCTCCTCCACTGAAAATCCCATAGAGAACACAGACTTTAGTCACTTACATCTTAGTTATCTCCCTTCAGACTGTTCGCATCTCTTGTCTTTTTAAAGGCTCCATCCTTCGTGGAGGGATAGAATGTAACTTCCATGGGGACAGTTAGTTTTGTTAGTTTTGTTCACTGTTGTATCCCCAAGACCTAGCACAGTATGCAGCATAGAGTAGACAATCAATACATTTTATTGAATGAATGAATCAACTGAGAGAATTCAAATTTGGGTCAGCCCACAGGGACAGCTTTTCCTTGTTGGGGTATGTATGTGATGACTGGGGAAAGGGAGGTCCGAGGCCACCCCTGCTGTCTCTGGTGTTTCACATGCAGGCTCCCACCTCCTCAGACCCCCCTGCATAAGGCCAATCCCTTAAATAACTGTTTAAAGATGTAACTTTCTTTTGTCAAGCTCTCTGGGATCCTAAAATCCTCTGCTTCGGTTCCTGGCAAACTTTCCGTACTTTCAGGACAAAGATGGTTTCCTTTTCCACTCTCCCAGGCCCCCAGCTTCATTACTGTGACCTCTTCCAGCGTAGTGGTCAGTGCCTCATGTTCATGCGCCCCTGGGGGATTGCAGTGCTGCATATGCAATGCCCACCTCTATCCTCACAGAGTCGGGAACGGAACAGCGTCTTCCCTTTCACAAACCTCCAGCGCCTGCATCTCCTTTGTATGACTGCTTAATAGGAAGATTGATCTGCTTCTGGGAAGGAGCTTGAGGCCTGATCACTCAGTCTTAAAGTCATACCTGCAAAGGACAGTTGACCGGAGCTGTCCCCTTCTACGGACTGCCCCTTGTTAAGGTGCGAGATGGAAAGTTGACAATGGAATGAAAATATTTCAGGCTGTTTGGAGAGCTATTTTTAATATGTGCAAGGGATGTGGTATTCCTTGTTTAGACCATCTTCAATTTGCCAGGGAGCTCTGTGAATGGAAAATGTGAGCCAAAGGCCTGAGGTGGAAAAGGGAATATAAACGCAGGGGCCCTCACAATCTGGAAATTCACCCGCTGTTCCAGGCTGCTGGGGGTTTGAGTTCTGTCTGTATTAGGGATGGCTCTTCTTTTATTTCTAGATATTCTCTCTTCATCCTTTCATCTTTGCCAACAGCGAACATCCTTCGGCGTGTAAATACCCATCAGCACCCTGGTCTGCAGGACCATCCTAGCCAGCTGTACCATCCACAGTGTATTGTATACATAATGCAACACCATTAACTATAATGCTGTCACACGGTAGAAAGAACGCTTGGGAAGTGCTGGGAGGAAGGCAGGAAGCTGCTGACCGGCTGGCTTTCCTTTATATAATCATAAACTCAAACCCACATTGCTCTGAAAGCAAGAAAAATCACCCAACCACCTTTTGATTACACTTTTACACAAATTAATGTCATTTTCCTTTCCAGCAGTATTGACTACAGGATTCAATTTGGTCCAGCAGGCGCTGGGTAACGGGAAGGCTGCTAAGAGCTGCTGTGTTAACAGCATCCCTCTAGAGAAAGGATTCTCTGAGGAGTCTGAGAGGAAAGAGGGAGAAGAAGATGATTTAGAAGAAGAGAAGGGGGAACAACTTGCGCGCACGCAGACACACACTTACACACACGTCTCCCTGGGTGCTGTGGCGGCGGCTGCCTCCGTGCGTCTAAGTTGGCACCTTGGTGCCCTGCCACATTTGGTCTCCTTGGTACCGAAGCGGCGCTCAGCTTCTTGTCACTGAGTGGATGGTGATTATCTGCACCAGGGTCTCAAGGGTGCTCAAGCTTTGCTGGCGATTGGAGCTGAGATGCTTCAGCTGAAGGATTTTAAAAGCTGTACAAGGCCAAATAACCATTACCAGTCACTTGCTGTGTGATGCCTGCTGAAGAAGGGGTGGGTGTGGAAAGGAGGTGTTAGGGGGTGCAGGTGAGGGGAGGGCATGAGATCTTTATCCCCTCCTGTTCACACTGTCTCCCGCTCCTCCCACCTTTCCACCTCCCCACGCCTTTTTAGCCCCTGTACCCTTGCTGAGCCACGACAAGGTTATGTCATTGTGGTCTGAGAATCTATTGATCACGGCCATCAAAGATCTTTGCAGAGTTTAGGGATTTGGGGCTTTGCATAACACCCCACTCATCTTGGTTAACTCCTCCTATCCCGGCCTAGGCTCCCACCACCTCAGAGCTGAGTTTTTGGCAAAACTGTCTAATTTCTGTGATAGCTGCTTTCCCAACTATATTCATAAAGCTGTCGAAAGCATTGTAATTGCTATTATAACAGAGCTCAGGTGTACGACCTGGGCAGTGAAGAAGCAGAAGGATTGGACCAGATGTAACAAAGGGAAAAAACTACCTATAGATGCTACCTGCCCCCAGCAAACTTGCACACGCACGCACTTATGTGTGTGCATGCACAGATACATATGCATGCGTTTGTTGGTCTTCCTTTCAGAGGACCACAAAAGAAAGGCTCAATTAGCATGAAGGAGTGTGTTGATCTCTGACCCAGGTGATTTTGCTTTTTAATCTGAGAAAAATAAGAGAAATGCCAGAAACTACTGAGTTACAGTCTCACATCCTGCAGCATGTAAAACTTTTCAGTGAATATTTATTGAGCATAAAGTGACAGCTAGCACTGTTCTAGGTGCTGGGGCTCAAGCAGTATACCAAAGAGACCAAGCCCTTGCCCACATAGAGCTGATATTCTGGTTGCACTGACCCAAAACATTCTGGATGCCTGTCTTCAAAGTCTGTGAGCAGCTGAGACCCCCAACCCCTGTAACCAAAGGATGACTGCCATCAGTATTGCCCTTGATATGATTTGCGCGTGCAGAGACACACACACACACACACACACACACACTCTTACACAGGCATGCACTCATCACAGGCTTTAATAATGCAAGGGTGAGAAAATAATACCTGGGACCTGCAAAAGTGAAAAACTAAAATGTCCCCAACCCATGAGCCTTGGAGAAAAGTTATGCTAGTTTTTCAGCCTGATTGTCTGCTGTGCCATGGGAGGCATTTGTGTGAGCAAGACTCTGTCCACTTGAAAGAACAATCACAGGGACTTGTAGTGCATGGAAAAGTCCACTTCTTACAGTAAGTGAGAGGTGACATTTCCCTGGAAGGTACCTGATGGGCAGTACCTGACCACAGATTTCCCAGGACAGAGAAGGGAGGGTGGCATAGAACACAGACATGGGTGTGGGTGGAGTGATCCTGGATAGGAGGCTCAACAAGGATGTAGAGGAAGAGGCCAGGGCTTGAGGGCACCACTGTGCTGGGAAAAAGACATGGGGTGCCCTTCTCGAATGCAGAGCATTACCAAGCCCAAGACTGTGGCCCTCAGTACCCCAGCCTAGGTGGGTCAGAGTGTCCAGATGCCCAGGGACTAGAACCCACAGCCTGACCAGAGATTGCAGGCTTCTGTCCATAGCTGGCAGCAGAGAAGCCTCTGCTTGTTCCTCTCTCCTCTAGCACTGGGTGTCACTGCAGCGAACATGCATTCCTTTAGAGACTCTCTCAGAGCTTACTTAGAATTAATCACCTGGCTGGGAAGGGGGAGAGGTGGAGGCTGGAGGGAGAGCAAGTCAAAAGTAGGGGAGAGAGGGGCTATCCCAGCTCAGCAGTTCCCAAACCCCCTCAGAATCTGGCGCTTCCTCCTCTGCTGTCCTAAAAGCCTCATTTGTGGAGCCGGACTCAATGCCTTGGCCAAGTCCAGATGTTTTATGCATTAGCGCATTGCCTTTGAAAATGTTGGGGACTCTAGGTTGGAATCCCATGCACTTAAACTTACAGTGGGACAGCAGAGTATTCCTAGCAGCTTTGAGGGGTGGTGGCATTTGTGTCATTGCCTCAGAATCAAGGGGATACTGGGTCTGGACTCTACAATGGGAATGAGGAGCTCTTGGTTGGCAGCCTCACTATCTGACCTGGTGCCCCAATCCCAGAACTCCTATTTGGCTGGGAGCTGGCAGAGGGTCACTGCAGCACATAGCATGATCCCTGCAGAGGGGAGAAGAAAGAGCTTCTTTTCTCTTCCTCTCCTCTCCTTTCTTTCTTTTTCTTTTCTCTCTTCTCTTCTCTGTCTTTATACTATCTTTAGAGTTGGGGGGCTGAATTTTGGGTGGTTCTCAAAAGGCACCTTGTTGTGGTTAGGCATGTTCTCTCCCTAGTGCATTTGAATCACACAGTGACTTTATTCATGAGGTCACTCCTTTCAAGGCAGTTGATCATGCAGTGACGAGTCTAGGTCCACAGTGAAATCATTACTAGTCAAGCCGAAATCAGGGGTGTGGGCAAGAGAAGCTGACATCTTTCTTCAGAAAGGATTTATTTTTAAGTAATGAGAAGAAGACAAGCCTTGTGTGGATGTGAGTGTGTGTGAGCATCATCCATGGACCGTAACACGGCATAACTCTGCGTGAACGCAGTAAGCAACTTGAACTTGGTCTTTGTGATCCCTTCTATTTTTATAATAAATGGAAACATAAAAACAGAGTTGCTAAACCCCAGCCCCACCTCCAGAAGTCTCCCCTTCTTCTCTCCTCCTCCCCTTTTTCCTCCCTCTTCCTCTTCCCTCCTTCTGCTCCTCCAGTCTCCCTCCTCCTTGTCAGACAGTTTCACTTCTGTCATGTTTTATCATTTCTTCTTCAGGTTTTTTTCCCCTTACTGAATACCTTTGTAATGAGGAGTGGGCTTCCTCCCCACCTCTTCTCACTTCTGCCATTTTGTGATCTTGCTGTTTTAATGAGAACACAGTCAATAACTATGGAGAGGTGCTGACGACATTACAAAGGAACTTGCCCTTAACAAGTCAACTGTAGATGAGGTGCCAACGGGATGGACAAGAGGATTAAAGTATTTATGCCAAAATATTAGAAGCACACGCAGAATTAGTTCTCCCGTGTTAGATATTTTACTTTTGGCAAGTCCGTATTTAAAAATCTTTTATCCTTGTTTTGCTTAAAGTATTACAATAAGCCCTGGATTTTTCACAGTTACACTTGTATATTTTCACAGCTGTTTTAATCAGAAAAAATTAATGTGCTTTTGATAGCTCAGAAATCTATCACTAGCAAGAGCTTTGCAAAAAAAATGTGCTACAGAGCAGAGTGGAATCCTCAACATTATATATTTTGCTGGCTATTTGAAATTCATAGAATTTCCCCTAAATATTTCCTTTTGCAATTCTTGCCTAAATTAATCTAACAGCTCAGGCTGACTTCTTTGAAAATCTCTTTTGTTATGAATGCAGGGATTGCTATTGTTAACATTCTTTGGGAACCAAACATGAACTGTCTGTTATTGGAGGAAAATACAGTTTCTATTTTTGCTTCTATCGGAAGTATTTACTCAAATAAAATATACAACATAATGGAAAGGCAGGACTAGCAGTCTCCTTGATGGCTTTATGGCCACTGGCTTAGCTACAGTGCTCCCCTGGATTTTCATGAGTAGCATAGAAGAGAACTTGACTTTTGCCTCCTCAGGTCTGGGACACATACAGATCCACAGACGCACACTTGAGTATCAGGCGTGGTGAGTACGTATGGTCTTGGATTCAAATGCTAGGCACACATCCTGCACAGTGCAAGAGAAGAAACTACTGAGAGTGAAGTTCTGTGGCTGCACATCAGTGATAATAACAATATCCACAATAATTAAGAAGAAAACTAAATTTAAAAAACTTGCAACAAGGGAAGGGAAAGATGGGGAAGGAACAAAAGAGATGAACAAAGTCTTGGTTGCCCCTGTCTGCCTGGCAAAGAAGAGGCTGATTTCCAGGAGAGGGAGAATCAGTGGATTAATGTGAACTTTAATACTGAAGCAGTGTGTATTTATTGCTGGTGACCACAAGACATAAATCTTGCAAGCACAATATACAATACGATGCAGCCCCCGTTTTTTTCCCCCCTCTCCAGTCTCAATTTGTGTGTAAGTGTGTTAAGTGCTGTTGAAAAATAGTGACCTTTAATAAAGGATTGTATCCTGTGACTATTTTCCCAGACACACAGTGACCTTTCAAACCAGACTGAGGTGAGGGGGTGTGGAGTTTGGACTTTGAACCGGCCAGACCCCGCTGTGCTCCTCTGTTAGCCTGGCCACTTTTTATTGTGTCACCAGGGAGCATTCTGTATGCAAAGCAGGCCAGGCTGGCAGCCTGAACCTTTGCAAATCAATTTGTCTGTGAAGGCGAGTCCACTGGAGTGAAAGATGGTCTAACAGGGCACACTGCCCCCTCTCTTTGTGACATCATCGCCTGTGGTACTCTTGTCAGTCATGTCTGCCCAAAGGACTGCTGGAAGGAGGGGGAATGCTGGGGCAGGGGGTGAGGGGTGGGAGGGGTTAATCCTCATGACCAACTGCAGCCTGAGAGACAAGAGGCGGTCTTCTTACTAGGACAGAGCTGGTGGGTAGACGATTAGTCTGCCTGGCTGGGAGGGTGATGAGGGAGGGCCATTTATACCTGATACTGTTTCCTGGCTGCATTGCTTACTGTTGCCTCTTCCTCCTGATCTCAGCATGTTATAGGAGGGGATTATTAGCATCCTTGGACCAGGAGAGAGCTTGGGTTGGAGGAAATGTTAAAGATGGCAGTAGCATGAAAGTTTTTCTCCCACCCCACCCCCTGCCAATAGCACTGGCATCCACCAACTCTAACCTTTGGCTGTTTTCCATCGAAGACCCTGAGCTACAATCCCTTCTCATAGCAAACCTTTTCATAAGGGTTAATATTATTATTGATCTCCCTAAGTCTTTCCAACACCTAGGACTCTACATTAATCAGTAGCTAAAAAATGCCAGGAAAGACAGAAAAATTCAATTACTTTGTTCCCTGATTCAGATTTCTTTGAGAAGTTTCTCTAAAGATGTGGAAATCCTGCATTTTTCATAAAATAGTGGTTAGATCAATTCCTGTGTAAGCAATTAATCATCTTTATACTCCATAAAAGATGGGGAGCAAAGTTTGACCTACTACAGCAATGCTGACTGATCAGTCTCCTGGTGAGCAGCCTGGTGGGAGGACCTCAAACTCCTGATTTGTGTGTTGGTTTAAAATGTAACCCTCCTTGGAATCCTTGAAGAAGAGGAGTACATGGGGGTGGCCACTGAGATGGGCTCTGGAGCTAGACGAGCTTGAATTCTAGTTCTCGCTTGGTCACTTGCCAAATTATGGGAACTTTGTCCAGTTACCAATTTCCTTTAAGCCTTGGTTTCTTCATCTGTAAGATGGGAATGATAGTAAGAGCTAAGTCATGGGATTTTGGTGAGAATTAAAAGTTAGGGCAAGGGTGAGAGGGTATAGCTCAGTGGTAGAGTGCTTGCTTAGCATGCAAGAGATCCTGGGTTCAATCCCCAGTACCTCCATTAAAAAATTAACAAATAAATAAATAAACCTAATTACCACTCCCCCAAACACATTAAAACAAAAGTTAAGGCATATATGATGCTTAACAGAGTGCTGGCACACAGCACTCAGTAAGTGTTAGCCCTGGTAGTAGCAACATATGAGATGATTACTGAGGTAAAGTACCAAACAGAATGTAATTGTACACATGGATGAAGTACAATTAGGGTTTTGAATAGCTTTATCATCCACAAGACACTTGTTTCATTTTGAAGATTTTTGGATGTTTGGGCAGAAGTTGTGTTTCATTTGGCAGATTATCATATTGGATTTAAGGCTATTGACATATGCACCATGTATGTAGCATTTATATATATATAAAATATTTGTGCTAGACACACATCATTTTTTTCTGACTTATCAATCTGTTTTCAGTGATAAACCCCAAACATAGGACACTAAAATTTATTTGTGTATCATGTCCTTTCTACAAGAGATCACAGGATGATTTGCAGAGAGTCAGTGGTGAGCTGACAGAGAGAAAACGTTTTTGGGAACAGGATTAGAGAGGGGAAGTCACTGTGAGGCAAGACCAGCCATCCCTCTGTAAAGAGCACAGACGTGATTGACACGACCTCAAGTCTGAAAGAAAAATTCCAAAAACTATATAATTTGTAAGTTGAGTTTCACTGTAAAAGTGGTGAAGGGGAATTCGTTGAATATATTTCATTTTGAGGGGAATATTTTTTACTGACCCTTTTATTTAGGAACTCACAATCAAGGGAGAAGTAATGGGGGATTTGGGAAGGAATATGGACACAGGCAGGCATTTCAGAGAGGCCCAAGGTAAGATGGAATATTCTAGGTGATGAAAAGGAAGTATTAGAAGCAAAAAGCTAAGAATGAGGTCAAATGTCAGATACTGGCACCAAAATCCTAGGATATCTTAAAAACTAATAAAACACAACAAACAAACAATCTCCCAAACAGATAATACAGAAACAGCAACAAAACAGTCCTTTTGGCCACAAGTTAGTGGTGTAAAATGAAAACCTTGAAAGAGCAAGTGAAACAAGAGAAGAGAAACAAGAAAACCCTTATACTTAGCATCCCTTATGAAGCACTGAAGACTTTGGGACTGAAAGAAGATACAGTGTTTAGTATGGAAGCAATTAATGATTGATTCCAGAAAATGAAGAGAAGATGATAAGAGCAGGACATACAGGTCCGGTAGGATCTTGCTTTCTCATTTCTGCGTCCAATTATCCAAGGGGTAAGGTCGTATTTCCTGGATAATAAAACTAGGTCGTTCCAAAGCCTAACCCGACATAAGCAGCGTCTGAGGTGGGCAGCTCTCTGGCCCCTTGGCTTCAGCTCACCTTACAGAGTTCCATTGCACTTCCTACATGAGAGGTGAATTGCAGTCATGGTAGCCAAGCCTGAATGAGGCCAGGCTGAGAAGCAGGACAAGGGAGAGTAACTTGTTGGGAAAAGATGAGCAGAAACTGTTCTTAGGAAGGCTGGCAGTGTTGATACCATTAATAGAGCTTGGGCACAATGCTTCCAGTGTACCCTGAGGCTGAGTTGGAAAAAGTGGTGTGGGAAGCTGGGAGCAATACGGCCTCTTTGAACTTGTTAGATTCTGCTCTGTTTTCCTTAGACATTGGAAAACCCTTGTTGAATTGTCTCTTTCAACGGCTTATGAATCAAAGGGATTACATTATCTCCAAGGCCTCTTCTACAGCGAGAGAAAGTTGATGACTATTATCAACTGGAATCATGGAGAAAAATGAGAAGAGATTAGGAATCCATAATGAGACAAAAGGAGGGCATTTGTCACCTAGGGCAGGGCAGCCATTCACCAGACAGAAGTGAAAGTCTCGCTGAAAGTGATCTGGGAGGTGGTGGCCACTGTGCTGGTAGCACCACTGATCTTTAGTAGGGAAAGGAAACTCTGACACTGTCTTTCCCCCTCTGTGCACAAAGGAAGGATCATAGAGACATCTTCTGCTGTTGTCCTGGCCATGCCATTTGTTCTGACAGGGGTCATGTTTCAGGATCCAGTCCAGTTTGGCACTCTCAATGTCCCTGAGGCGTGAACATCTTAATCAGTTTAAGGCAATGTGTATGAGAAAAGTAAGAAATGGAAAAGAGCAGGGCCTCTTACCCTAATATACTCAAATTGGTGATTTTCATTATTCATTAAATGAGAAGCCAGTGCCTCGTCTGGCACCTCTAACAGCAGAGTGGGAGCTCCCTGGTGGTTTCCACCTGCTCAGACAGGCTGCAGGATGCTTGCGATTCCTGGACAAGGTGCCGGGTGCATTGTATGAGATCATCTCAGGGAGTGTAACTAGCACAGTGCCTGATGAGGACAAGGTGCCCAATAGGTGGGAACTGTCTCATTGGGCTCCTACACTTAATTGTACCCTGTCTTTTCAGTCTCAGTGTGATACCTTGAGGGCAGGGCCCATATCTACAGTACCATTCCCCAGACCCTAGGACTAGACTGGCATGCAGTGGCCAGAAACTCGGCACATGGGATGATCTTGCCATCTTGAGTATTGAAGGGGTGGAGGAAGGAGGAAAAGAGGCTCTAGAAAAGATCCCCCAGCTATTGGGAAGGGGAGTATGGAGGTGGTAGAAGAGGACAGATAGGTGGTTAATATTTTTTCTGAATCTCAATGAACTTTCTCCAAGTATCTTTTCTGCTTAGAGCTTACCTGATCTCCACAAGGGCCATGGAAAGCTGCTCGGGCTGGGCACTTGTCTGGATCCTATAGCTGTGAATATGAATGTCCTGGAGCAGTGCAGATCCTCAGTTAGATGAGTGAAGACTAAGAACCAAAGACCTTTACCCTGTGTAGCACTCTGCCTTTTTGCAAGTGCATTCATAAAGTGGATCTCCAGGTAGAGTTCGAGGTAAGGTACAAAACACCCAGTTATATTTGAATTTCAGGCAAGTAACGAATAATCTTTTAACTTATGTTTGCCCAGAATATTGCATGGGACATACTTAGACTAAACGATTATTTGTCATTTATCTGAAATTCAAATGTAGTTGGGTTTCCTGTGCTTTCTGTTCTTTCCCCTTAAGTCTTCCAGGTGGAAGACTGACTTAATGGTTAAAGCAAAAACACTGTTAATACAGATGTTGTTTGTACTCCAGGCTTTGTAACTTAACTAGATTTATGTCTTTGGGTAAGATTTCTTTTTAAAAATGCTAACAGAGTTTTCTTGTGTGTGCTAGGCCACACAGTGAGGAGGTAATGAGAGAACTCATGCATAGGCTCAGCCTGCAGTGACTGCGAAGAGGGTTGTAGTTACTTTCTTATTCAAGCCTGGCGTCAGCCTGCAAAAAAGCAACCAGGCCTTTGTCTACCCATATAGCGGAGATGGAATTAAGACTTAAAGGTTCTCTGGGCCTCAAGCTCTGACTCCCAGTCACCTTTTCTTACGAGGTTGGTGATTCTAGGCTTTTGTTTTGCTGCCATCTTGACATGGAAAAGCAGACTCTGCTGTGGAGCCACCAGGCTCTACCTGTCTTAGAGCAGGGGGAGCAGGTCTCTCCCTGAGACCTTTGTCCGTCAGCACCTGTGACCAGCAGGGAAGGAAGGGGCATTTTCTTCCTGGGCGTTTCAGTCATGAGCCTTTGATGCTGCGGGTCATAGTGGGCTGAGAAGCACTTCCTGCCACCACCCTTCCTGTGCCCATCAGAGGCCCTGCCCAAGAGGCACTCTTGCCACCCACTTATGCGGGATGGCCTAATCCACACTTGTTCCTCAACTAATTTACATGCCCCTTCCAGGAAGTAGGTATGTTAGGAGGACACTCTGGGTGCAAGTTGATAGAAACCTGACTTAAGCAAAAGGGAGCTCTGGGCTCCCATAACCCAGTCTCAGGCAGAGCAGCCGGGGCTGCCTTAGGGATCACTGCAGCCAGGGCTTGAAATGTGGTCGGTACTCTCTCAGGTTCTGTCTTCTGTTTGTTTCCTTCATTTGACTTTCATACTTACAACCTTACAATCAGAGAGGGAGGAGTTCCTCTCTGCCAGTTCTATTTAGAAAAATCTATGGGGAAGGATCCTCTTGGCCCAGCTTGGGTCATCCCTGGACCAACCATTGTGACCAGAGAGATGGGTTGCTCATCTTTGTGGTTATCCCTGGACAAATCACTGTAGCCAGAGGGATGAGAAACTCGGCTCTCATCAGAACCATTGGTTATGTTGGGAGAAGAGCAGTTTCCAAAGAGTTGGATGAGGGGCGTGCGGTTATCAGAAGGAAGTATTGATGGCTGTGCCTCCTTGTGAATGAAGAGTTCAGGGCAAGGAGAGACTGTGTTGGGTGGGACTGGCCGGATGATCTTCGGAGGTGGGAGGTCACCTGGATCATGGAGATAGGATTACTGACTTGTGGTTGGGTCTCTGCTGGACTGTACATGATTTTGGTTTGGTCTGGGCAGTGGGACAGGGCTAGCAGTAATTTCCAAAGGAAAAACAGGCATGCTTGTGGCTTGTGGGGCAACTGATGCTCTAAGTACTTTAACAGGTAATTACATCTATGGACATTCTACCAGGCATTTCCTTGATGCCTAGTAAAGTTCTAAGTACTTTAGGTGCTACAAAATCAACAAAAGACAAGATCCCATCTTTTGAGGAATTTATAATCTTCTTAGATTTACAAGATGTCTACATGTGAAACGCTTAGAAAACTCCTTGAGGAAGTACCAGATTGTGTCTGTAGAACAGGCCCTGAGCTCTGTGACACTTCAGGGCATGGGGATTGGGCCCTGGGCTGAAAGACTCAGGAAGTCTGCCTAGGGTGAATGCAGAAGGCTGAACTCATAAAATGAAGGTTTTATAAATTTTATTGTGCTTTAGGATAAATAAATGAAAATTGGGTTTTTTGAAGGATATAGCCAGGGTGGATGCTGCCTTAGGATGAAGACCTAGGTTTCTTGTCCCCCAAATATGAAAAAATATGTTTGATAACAGGCGAAAATTTGGGTTTCAGCAAAGGACAGTTTGCTTTCTATGGTGATCTCTGCTTTGCTAATGTTCCAGGAGGTACTTAGCTGTGGATCATGTAAATGACCATGGAATAGGGAAAATCCACTGATACTTTTCATCTCAAGGAGGCTGAAACTTGTTTATGAATGAATAAATGGGAAATGTTAAAAGAGAAACTTTTAAAAAAGACCACAGTTGGCAAGTCAAGCAAAAGTTTTCATGAGTATTGTGAGGATAGAGGAAGCAGCTGATGTGCAGGCAAGAACAGGATTTTTAAAGTCTGTAAGGTCTGAGTTTGAATTCTACCTCTGCAGTTTATTAAGGGGCATGAGCCTTAGTTTCTCAGCATATTAAAGGGGAATAAGGATGATAACTTCACACAATTTTATTTTTGAGGATGCAATAGATTATCTATGTAATCAGGGTGGTGCTTGTCAAGTAGTAAAGACTTAATAAATGGTTGTGATTATTGTTGTAAGGAAATATAAACTAGGTGTGGGCAGTTGGAGCAGGAACCATTGTGTTTCAGTGCCTGTTATGTGTCGACACTGCTCTATGTAGGCATTTTACACGTATGATTAAATGTAATCACCCCAAAAGACATGTGAGGACTATATTGTGATTTTCATTTTAGAGATGAGGGAACTCAGCGCCAAGGAGGTTCAGGGGCCCCAGCGAGGTCAGTTTGGATCTGGGTGTGTCTGATTCCAGAATCTTGCTGTCTTTTCCTTAGGGGGCAGATCAAAGGTGGCTGGTGGGGATTGCCAGGCAATTTCCAGGCCAGGCCAGGCTCCTGCTTTGTAGACTCTACTTTCAGATGCCTTAGAAGGGACCCAGAAGGTTGGGGGTAAGGGGACAGGGATGCAAACCCAGTGGAAATGGTTGGTAAAGGCAAGATACTAGCAGGCAGTGTCTTCTTGAGCTGAACTCCACAATGAGCTCCTGATAGTACTGTTTGCCTAGGAATGCCAGAATGGGGGAGAAAGAGAGAGAGAGCGTGCGAGCGAGCAAGCGAGCGAGCACTTGAGAACCTGCTTTGCTGAGGAGTTTGCTAAGCAGGTGTGACCTTTCCCTTCCCTTGGGTCAGTGCCTCCTCTCTCGGGGATGCCTGGAGCCCTTGGGAGCCCTTTTGCTCTCGTGACCCCTGTCCAGCCCCATGGAGGAGGGATGCTGGCTTGATCTCCCCACGTGGGGGTGGCAGCTGGCCTCTGCTATAGCAGTGGCTCCCGTCTAATGAAAACATTGCAAGATGGACAAGGTGTAAGGCAAAGCAGAGCTGTGGGCAGGTGCTGGCAAATAAAAAAGGAGGGGGGGATGTTTAGCATGTAAAGTTGAATTTCTGAGACAGGATATCTTAATAGCGTGGGAAAAGGGGATTGTGAGATCAAAGGCTGTGATAAGAGGGAGATAATTTCATCATGACTCTGCTGAGGAGGACAGTCACACATGCAAGGCAGACACCCCACACACGCCCAGCTCATTTTTCTGATTGCAAAGTGGGAAACATTAAACCCAACCCCACACAGCCTGGCCCCCTTCCCTGACTCCCCGCCCCACTGGCTGATTCTGTCCTGGTTTTATTTGCTGGTCGAATGCCTGACTTCCAGTGCCCGCCAAATTTGCTCTTGTGTGATTTTAATTTTATTTCCAGCTCATATTTTTATTTTTTCAAAGCTAAATATTTTTCCCTGGTGGAGCATCCTGGCTTTTGCTTGACGTCTCCACCTATGTTCTTTATTTGGTTGTAATCATTGGGAGTTGATTTGGAGGCTTTTTGTTTAAAAAAAAAATACTGCATTTTAAGAAAGGCAAACCAGTTTGCCAGTATTATTTCTAGTTCTTAAAATTCAAAGAAGTTTTTTAGAGATTGCTCTTTGCTTTCAGAGATGGAGCTGATTTCAGTTTACAGCCTGTTGTCTTCACACCCATCTCAGTGACTAATACTGTAAGATGGATTTCCTTTTTTTTTTTTTCCTTCCTTGAAGTGGGTTTCAAATCCCCGAAGAATTTCTGGGAGGGGAAGAAAAATCCTTTAATTGAAAGCAAGAGAAAACAAAACAGAAAAGCATAAGAGAGCTGACAAAAATATCATGTTTAGTGAAACTAAGTTCCATCCCTGCAGATGGCTGTGGAGGCACAGAATGACCTAAAGATAGTAAAACGGGTTTCCTTTATGTGCCTTGTGAAGGGTGGTGCTTCTTTTGAATGTCGCACATGTGACTGACCAATGTCTTGCAGAGCCCCTGAGCAAGCAGGTTGGAGTCCAGCTACCCTTCCGGCTGTGTGGGGGTCCCCATGACAGTGCTTAAGTGGCTAGTGCAGGCATCCCGGGTTCTGCTCTCTGCTGACCGCTACAAGCACATGTAGTGTGTTCCGCATCGTCTGGCACTTGGTCACACACCTTCAAATCCAGACTCAGCCACTTAGCAGCTGTGTGACCTCAGGCAAGGGACTTAAACTCCCTGGCCCTCAGTTTTCTCCTCTGCAAGCTGGTGAGAATGGTAACTACCCGTATGGGTTTCTGTGAGGATTATTTAAGGTACAATGGGGAAAGTTCTTGGTGCAGTGACCTTTAACAAAGGGTGCTGGTTCTTCCTGTGGCCTGATGCTCCCACCTGTGTGTGCATCGGGATTGTAATCTCCTGTGGGGTGGGGCTGGGCCTTGCACACCTGAGGAGCTTCTTGGGTGCTGGGGACCAAGGAGGCCCTTACAGTCCGTGGGAGTTAAACGAGTAACCAAGAATAACGGAATTACGGAGGCAGGTTTCTTAAAATAACTCGAAAAAGTACCAGTCTCTCTGAACTTCCCTCTTAAACAAATTAAACAAAACACATGAAAAAATAAACACATTAAAAAAACTCCACAAGTTTAAAGTTAACTTCATTTCATTAGAAATTAATGACTTTGAAAGTTTTCCTGTTCTGCTGTCAATTCTTGCATCTGTGGTGACTTTTCTTTTTCCACTTTCTGTCAATGGAATTAACTCTCCCCAAGGCTGGAGGAACTTGGGCACGTTTTTGTGTCTGGAAATGGACTTGACCTTTTTCCAGTAGGGAAGGGTGCTGTGGCTGTGAGAATGGCGTATGGGACCTCTGGTCCATGAAACTCCAAGGTAGCAAAGGCACGGTTTATTTTGGAATCTTCTTTGCTGGAGAACAGGGAACCTGTGTATCTCAAATCCCCCTTTTCTACCTTCCTCTTAGCATGCACCATCTCTGCCTGCCCAGCCCAGGGATATTTCAAACACTTGGCTGGAGTCTCCGACTTCCCTCAGTCCCCAGCCTGCGTGCATTTTTTCCTGACCCTACTCCCTTTCTCCTCCTTGCCCTCTGTGCAGTAATACCCTCTCTCTTTGGTTTTCCTGCTTGACAGTTCATCTCTCTGCATGCTATTTGCTCATCTCTGTCCCTTTTAAGATGGGCATAGACATCTTAATTCATTGCACTGGGTTCGCTGAACCCAAGGGGGCATTGTCTCTTCCCTTTTCCTCTTCTTTCTCTTTCTCTCTCTTAGTTTATTTCAGTCCATGTACCTGGCAGCTACATTTCTGGCTGGAGTTCCATACTTTAATATATTCAGAAACCCCTTTTTTTTCCCCCTGATGTCCTTTACTTTATAAAAATTCCATATCATACCTAGTAACCCAAATTGGCCCGAAAGATAAATAGCAGCTACTTTTTCTTTTTCAAATTAGAAAAGGTTTCCCTCTAGGAACAATAGCTGGTACACTGAGAGTGAATCCATTTATTGAAACGATTTATATTTTACTTTTATGAAATATGTCTGTTCTGTAATTTGACGCAAACGTGTGTTCCTTTATGGGTTTTTCATCCCATCATTTTTTTTTCACTCCAGTTATTCCTTGCCCTATTCTAGCCATTGCCAGTTTGGTAGAAACTTTGCAGCATGTGAACTTTAATACAGTCACCTGGTGAGTCAAGTCTGGATCTCTCTGATTTGCGTCCTTCCCTTGCTTTGTCAGGACAAGAGGGTGGGAGTAGGATGAGTGAGGGGTTGTAGGATGGGTGTGAATGGAATGACACTGCTTTTTAATCAGTTGGAAAACATACTCTTCCCTTTGGCTTTGCTTTTTGTTCAGAGGCTTTTAAGCCTCAGTCACACCTGGCCTCCCAATCATTGCATACTTTGCATTAAAGTTTATTGCCCCCTTCAATAGAGATGTGGTGGAAACTGGGGAATTTAGAGACAAACCACAGGCTTTCACCCTGCAGTGAGATTTGCTGCAGGGGCAGGATACTATGGGGTTGCAAAGCATCACTATGGAGGAGGAGACTTGCAAGGGGCTGGACAGCACCCTCATTAACCATATGGCCTGGAGCGTCTGAATGTATGAAACCTATAGATCCTGAACAGCAAGAGGGGCCTGTGCTTGGGAGACAGATTCATGATGCCCCTTACTTGTTTGGTGATCTTTGTGTTCTACATGTTTTAAATCCTCTCTCAAATAGCCTCATACTGTCTTCTTGCTTTCATCTTTGAAGACCAAAGGCACAGGATTAGTTAAACCTACTTAGCTGTGCTTGTGCTTGAAGATGGTCTCTCTCTGTCTCTCTGGACTCAACTGGTTTAATTTCCATTTTGAGAGGTGAAGTCCTGGTACGGGGTTGGGGGATTGCCCTTGGGAGCACAGTTAACAGCACATCATTGGAATACTGTGTCTGAGAAAGATTACCTTTTTTTGTTTTTTAAGGGCAGTAAGGTGACTGAGTCTGGGCACAGGCAGGACACCCCAGGAGAGACTCATATACTGCAGACAGGCTGTTTTCACCCCCTTCTCTGGTCACCTGATCTCTCTCCATGTGTTGCTTTTAGAACTTCCTGGTGCTCAGGCCTGGCCTCACAAAAGGGAACAGCCATTCGTGTCCAGACACATTGCAGACTTCTGGCAAAATAGCTGGAGCTCACGAAAATTTACACTTTTCCTGGCACATAGCCGAGAGAATGAGCAGGACTTGGCTTGGGTTTGCTTTCAGTTAGAAAAGCCCTTTTGGGGAGGGGGGAGGTGGTGAGTTGGAGAGTTGGGGGTGGGGTGGCAGCAAGATCCTCATGAAGGGTCAGAGCTGCTGAAATAAATATCAGCTGGGTTAGAGAGTGCGATTCCTATAATTATATCTGCCCGATGGCTTATAATCAGCATTCTTAGCAGAGTCTGTAACTTTCATGTCTTCTCCTCTTGTGTGCAGTATGGGTGGCACTGATGGTGGGGGTGCAGGGGGCCAGTTATCACCTTGATTTGAAAAAAGTGGTGGTGTTAGTGGTGGTTGTTGCTGCTAATGTGAACATTTTTCTCACTGAAGATTACCTTTGAAATAATGCCAAGGAGGCATTGGCTGGAATGTCTGGTGGTGGGGAAGGGGCCTGGGGACTGTGTATTGTTTTTCACTAGGAGGTATCCTGTGTATATAGACATTTAAAAGAGCAAACAAAGCTGAGTGTGTGAACACAACTCAGACTTGCCGTACTGGTCCTGCCTTCCAAGCGAGGGTCCATTTTGGATCCCGACTGAATGTAGCCCAATCTCCATCTCCCTTCTTTGAAAAACTTGAGAGAAACCAGCCGTCTGCCAGTCCACAGGCTGTGTGTCATTTCCTTCCCTCTCCAAGCCTCACTCTTTCCACAGAGGAGACTTTTCAAATTAACGTTTTCAGTTCATTAAAGACCTTTTTGCAAACATTTCGTTCTGGTAAAGGCAGTGTTTCATCTGGAAATGGTCAGGCTCACGTTGGCACAGAATGGTGCAAGAAAGGAAAAAAAATCAAATCCCTTCTCACCAAGTGGACAGACAGTGTGCAGTAAGCCTCAAATGGGTCTTCCTTAGAGGCTGGAGAGATTTCTTTGGAAGGGAAAAAACAAAGTCAATGAATGAAAACTATTTGCTCTTGTTTGTTTTGCAAAACTAGCAAGGGAATAGGGGAGCTGGGCTTTCATTCCCTTTCTTTAATAAAAAAAAAGGATTCTCTGGGAAGAAGCAGCTCACAACTGTGCCCCTTTGTCTTGCTTTTCCTAACATCCACTGCCACCTCTCCAGGGCTCACTCTGTGCCTGGGGAGGAATGCATGAACATCCTTCTGCCTACAGATGAAAATGTGGCCTTCCCTTCCCTGCCTGGTTGGAACCAGACACTCTGAGAGTATCATGCAAATGGCCGGCTTCCCCAGAACAGACCAGCGGAGCAGAGCAGCGGTACCTTGACAAGCTTGAGTGCTTGGTGCTTGTTGGACAAAATTACAGAGAATCTTCAGTCGACTCAGGACTGGAGATAGGCATGCAGAGCATGAGTTTCTGCTGCTGTTGTTGCCCCAGCCTGGGAGAAGGCAACCCCAGAATCTTCCAGGAAGGAACCTAACAGACTAGCTAGTCTGTGGTGTGTTTTGTAGAGCCCCAGATGCTCCCTTTTTATCTGTTTCATTTGGTGGAATTTGGCATAAGGTTTCCACTAGGCCTCAAGCTCCTTGAGGCCTGGGCCATGTTTGTGCTGTTCATGTTATTTACACAAAGTTGGCTCTAGGTAAATATTTGTTAAGTGAATAAAGAATGAATAATGTAGCTTAAAAGGGGTTTGAAACCATAGATCTGGTCCCTTTGCCCTTCCCTGCTTCCACCTATTTTATGTCAAGGCCAGAGAAGCTTGGTGAGCTTCCCAAGGTCCCCTAGACAGCCACTGGCAGGGCCAGGACTGGAAACCCAGGCCTAGTCCACAGCTAGTGTCTTAGTATCCTCTCAAAAGCCACAAAGGCCACCTTCTCAGGGGCAGCTTTCAGGGAGGGACATTGTTCCCCACTCGCTATCCAGCTGGTGGGCGTGACTAGCTGGGATATTAATGACTCTGAGCTGCCTGAGAGCTGGGAGCATGTCTGTTTTGTTCATCACTGTGTTCTGTGTGCCTAGCAGATTGCCTGAAAATAGTTGCTCCATCACTGTGATATTTGTTGAATGAATGAACACAAACACAACTCCAGCCCAAGTTCCCTTCTCTTGAATAATCCAGAAAGAGAAGATAATGCTCAGTCCCAAGTTTGTCCGCAAGAATTCTAGGGTCACAAAATTCTTTGGATCTTGACTGAAGTGTTATCACCAATAGAACCTCTCTCTCAGCTGTATCCAGCCTCTTTTGTTGTCATCAGCAAGCATTGTCCACAGCAGCAGGCAGGTATGAAGTGCCTTCCTCTTGTGAGGCTGCACGGGGAAATAAGCAGTTCTTTCCCTGTTTGAACATGGCTACCGGTTGGCCCTACCCCTATAATCTTCTCACTCTCGCTCTCTGCAAATAACAGACTTCTACAGCCTGAGTTCCTGGGGTGATGCAAAGAGCACTGAACTCCTGAAGTAGCAGCTTTGGGCTGCAGAGTTGGCTCTTCAACTTCCTGGACCTTGTACATGTCCCTTGTCCTATTTGACCTTCAGTTTCTGCATCTGTCAACAAGGAAAACAAACCATGTGGATTTGCTACTTACCAGATGCATGACATTGGTCAAACTACTTAGTGTTTGGGGCTAAGCCTCAGTATACTCAGCTGTAAAATGGGTCACTAACAGTACATCCCTCTCAGGGTTGATAAAAGGATTATATGAATTAATGTACACAAAATGCTTAGCATAGAAAGTACTTGAATATATATAGTCACCCTTGTTCTCTTCTCATAGGAATTACAAAAATCGTATGGAATTTTTCATTCTATAAAAGAATTCTATATTTAGGGGACAGCTATTGAATTATTAATTATTTTCTCTGTGTATCCAATTACCCACTAGCATTCATTCTTAGCTGTTTTACAGAAATACCAGAGGTAAATGGTTCCAAATGGAAGTCATGACCTCAGCTCACTTCTCGCGCTCTTCTCACCCTGCTCACTCTTCCTGCCCCCAACTCATCTCTTCTTCCTGTGTTTCCTGTTTCAGTGAATGGTGTCAACATCTCTGCAGTTGTCCAAACCAACGGTTGGGAAGAAGTCAGTTTTCACCGTATCTTCAAATCCAGGCAATTACCAAGCCCTCTCAATTCCCCCAGTGAGAAGGTCCCTCTCCTAAAGCTGGATATACTTCTCCCTCAGCACTGTGCTCCCTGGTGTCAAGCTGGAGCCTGTTACCTGGGCTTGGGCAGCGGTCTCTCAGTGGGTCCTGCTGACCTATTCTTGCTCTCTCACATGTTTGTGTCTTTGCATTTCTTGCCTCTGGCCTTTCTGCAAACTATTCTTCCCCTCACCTGGATAACCCTTCAGAATTTAGCTTAGATAATTCCTACAGGAAGCCCTCTTTGACTACCTTTCTGAGTGAGGAGTTCCTTCTAGGGGCATCTTAACTATACTGCTCTGAGGCATACCTCTGCCATGTTAAGATTTTTAGGTCATGTTAAGATTTTTGGGGATTTTAAATCTGGAGTGGATTAAGGTGTCTTTCTTTCAATATGCAATCTAAAATAAAAACAATACTAAACTATACATGTGATAGTAATAATAGCTAACACTTATTGAGCATTTGTTATGCATCAGGCTCTGGCGCTTTATGTATATTAAAATTCATTTAATTTTCACAGCTAATAATCACATAATATGCTCTGTGCTGTCCCCATTTTACAGATAAGAAAATTGAGGTCCAGAATGTTTAAGCACCTTGTGCAAAGTCACAGATCTAGTAAATGGCAGAGTTAGATTTCAAATATAGGTAGAATTGTTCCAGAATCTTTATTCTTAACCATGCACTGAAAAGAAGTTTAGCAAAATTCTGATTTTTTTTTTCTATTTTGCATTTTTTGGAGAAAAATCCAATACAAAATTTGCTCAAAAAATCTTCCTCTTTCTCTCCCGTTGTTGCCCCCTGCTAGGCTGAGCCCCTGTGCATGTGCTTAGCTTGCCTTGTGGTCCCTCTGTGTGCTCATTTCCTGCTGTGGAATTGCTTTTGACAGGTCTATTTTCCTTCTAGACTCCAATCCCTGGGGGCACATTTTGTGTCTGCATTTGGGTGCTCCATGTAGAGAAGCTCACCCAAGATACAGAATCAGTGCGGATTACTACAGACTAACTAGACCTCCAGCTCATGCTGGTTTCCTCTTTGTTTCTTCCCTATCTAGGTTCAGCTAACCTTGCTGGTGGCTGATGACAGGGTTGGCTGAGGTAAAGATGTCTTAAATGTCTCTAGAACCTTCCATCCCCTATCCTGTGCTCCTGCAGTTGAGTCCCTAGTAGTCTCCTGTCTTTCCCCATGGTTCTTGCATGACTTTAAAAACTGTCTTTCGAGCTGTAGTTGGTAGGAACTGTGAACTGTAAATACATTGTAATGTACTAAATATAAATGATAAAGCAATTAAGCTTCTCCCTTGCTCTCCTTGTTCTCAGGACCCCTTATTCTAAAACAAACACTGTAAGATTAAAAATATACGAGAAGAGCTACCTTCCTAACTGGGTGGAGGTCTAGCTGAAATTTCAACAACATTATTCTGGAAGACTCCTAACTCCTGCAGCCACCTGCAATCCCAGTGCTCAAAATACAGATGAGCCCATGAGCTCTTCAGTTCTCAGGGGCCCTCTCTCCTCTGTAGAGCTAGCTAGTTTTCTCTGTGCTGTTGAAATATATTAGTGTGTGCTTATTCACTCAGCATCGTGAGCAGAAAGCTTGCACTTACCTTATTGGTGTTTAGTTTGCTTGTTTCTCCTTGGATGCTAGCTTCCCTTTCTCTTTGCCCTTCAAAGAGATTCCATCCCACAAAGGAAGCAATGATGCCTTTCTCCAGAACTTTCACTTTTCTGACTCTTCAAAGTTTTATCAAACTTGAACTAACCTATTGGAAATGTGGCTTTCAATATGCATTGCATTTTACTCTTTTCAGAAATAAGGATTGAGCCTACTACATGCCAACAAGGTTAACAAACTTGTTGTGGGAGAGTTCAACATGACAGGATAGCAGAGGTTTTGGGTACCACTGAGGAAGGATGCAGAGAAATGACCGTGTTCACAGCCACTGGAATTCATTCTGGATGCAAACATCCTCCTGGATATACCAGCTATAGGTTTCTTAGTGAGGGTTCTGAGTTCTGTATGCATATGTTGGTTGAATGTCCTCTGGTCTTGATTACTTTAGATGTAATATTATAGGAATTATAACAGAAATAACAAAATTTCTGTTAACTTTTCTATCACTCTCAGATTCCTTGACAATTAAACAAGGGAGTTCAGACTTCTTACCTTTGCAGCCAATTACAAGTAGGACCCAGATATGTTTAGGCCTGGAAGAGAGCATTAGATTTTTGGACTTAGGAGACTTATAGACTCTAATTCCATTTGGGCAACCAGTTTTGTGCAATGCAATAATTTTTTTTTCAGTATAAGTATATCCTACATAGTGACTGGGATATGCTTATACCAAACACTTATTTATGGTTTACATGAAACTCAAATTTAACTGTGTATCTTTTTGTTTTGTTTTGTTTTGCTTTTTGTTTTGTTAAATTTGGCAACCCTAGAACATAAGCACTAGAGAAGTGAGCTTTGAAAAGATTCAAGTTGTATGTGCCTGGTTAGGTTCGTGTTTCAGGTATGTTTGGTTGAGGGAGAGAAGAGAGGATCTAGGGGAAAATTTCTTAGGCAACTGGACAAGTGCATGTTCTAGAAAGAGTCTGACGGGGAGACTAATGGTGAGTATCTACTTGTAAAATAATTTTGGTTATCTCAGGAGAGGTCAACCTGGGCTTCGTGATCTCCTACAGAGGAAAATCTCTAGCTGTTCTTGGCACCAGGGCTTTAGGGAGAGGCGTGGTGAAAGAAATTCTAGTGTGTGCTAGGAAAGCTAAGTTCCTTTATTACAGCCAGTCAGCATGACCTTGGGCAGCTCACTTAACATTGGTTTGTCTCACCTTCTGCATCTATCAAATGGGGCTTAATGATAATTATTTTATTTTCTCCATGGGTTGAAACAATGCTCAACCTCTTTGAAACACTATAAATTATTATGCTACTAAAGGAAATGGACACTTTGTCTTGCCAAAATACACTGGAGCTGTATCACATAGCTTTGGGAATCCAGGCCTTGGAATCCATGCTTTGGATACTTCTGACAGGGAGCAGCGAATTCGTCTCCCAAACAGACCCTTCTTCTCCTTTCAGCAAGGAAAGCCCCTTGGATAAGTTCTCAGATGGTACTGGCTTTTCTCTCAATGTTGTTCTGAAGTGGCTACTGTTCCCAGTCCCTCAGTGGGATGCGAAGGTGTGACTGAAGTGAATGTGCGATATTTATATACAAGCTGGTTCAACTTAGTTGAGACGGAATATCTGGGTAAAAATCAAGAGTAGAAAATGAACATGGATTTCTCCACGATGACTTCAGTATCTCTACTCAGGTGAATAAACAGAATGTGTCACATGCATAATAAGACATATAATTCACATTGCACTTGAGAGTTTACAACGTGTCTTTTCACATACATTATCTCATCCATGTATATATTATCTCCCTGTGGGCAAAACCAGGCCTTTGGCTTCTCTGTACACGTCTGGGGAGGAGCGCAGGCTGCAGAGGGGTGACTGAACAACTGGAACCAGTTCCCTCCTTCCCTCCTGCATGCAGGTGTCTTTCACTATTTGGGCACCACCATCTACTTTGCTTCTCACTCTGCTCCATTAAAAATGCTCCTTTAGCATATTTATCATTGGCGCTTATGTTGAACTCAGAACTTTCTTATACTGTTTTTCACAGGGCTGTTGTAAGCGCCACGAGGGGAGGGATTTTTGTATTTTTTTGTTCATTGTTTTATTCTCAGTATCAAGAATATTGCATGTAACAGATGCTCAAGAAATATTTATTGAATGAATAAGTGAATTGTTCTTCATAGCTTAGTCATATCTTCTCAACTAGATCCTAATATCTATGAGGGTGGGGTCTGTATCTTCATTTCTTTGGTCCTCCCCTAGTGCACCTGGCGTGCTGCTGACCACCTTGAATTTAGAGGTCATTTATATGTAAATGACCCACATGTACACATGGAAATATGTCTTGGATCAGTAGATGTGGCGACTTTAGGACCTTCACGGGCTGAAGATACCCTTATTTTTGGAAGCCTCACCCCACATTATATTCATCTTTAAAATGCATGTACCTTTCACTATATATGTGTGTGTTTGTGTGTATGTACACACACATAATTTTGCTGTAAAACGTAAAATAAGTTTTGTAATTTGGAGCCAAAACATTTTTTTTCATCTCGAACATTTTCTTGGCCTTTGACAAGCCCACAGGCCCACACGGTGCCCAGAGTGCCTGATGCATCCACTGACTTTGCCTCTGGGTACTTCCAGGACAAGAGTGGCTGACCTAAAAGGAACAAGAGGATGCATTAAAATCGCCCTTCAGCATCGCAGCGAAACTGTTCTCCATCCACTTTTATCCTGTTCCTGCGCCTTCTCTCCTGCTCTGCCCCATCTGCCAGACTCCAGGCGTGTGCTGAGAGAGGACGAGCTCTGAGTTTTATGGTATCCATAGTTGTCCCCCAAGTGTAAGCGTCTAATTAGGCTTGACACTACCGAGGCGTTTCCCTGACATTTATGTCACTGTCTCTCAATCTTTAGCAGCATTCGGTCTTGTGGGAAGCACAACAAACAATGTCAGAAACAACATAAAATTCCCCATTAGAGGGGGCCCTCGGAAACCGCGCCGCTGTTTATTAGCCTCACTCAAAGGGAAGGCCGAAGGGTGGGGCCGGCGTGTGGATTCCGGGCTTGGAGGAAGAAATAAACCGGCTCATTTAAATTCTTAAGAACTGCATAGGAGGCTGAAGACACAATGAGTATCTAAGAGAAGAAAGGCCATCAGTTGAACAAACTAATCACATGGTAATCAAAGGGGAGTGATTCGCTGCTTACTGAGAAGTTCCAGCCAGGGAGAGTAAAGACCCTATGGAATGACAGCTTTCATAAATTATAGATTTTAAAAAATTGCACAGAGGAATATGTAGTAACGTGCGAAATGGACTGAGAAACGAAAAGCGCCCAAAGCATCTGTGCAAGGCCCGCAGACTGGAATGCCTGATGGCAGGAGGAGCTGTGCGGGCTTTTGCGTGAAGCCCCGCCTCCCGCGTAAGCCCCGCCCCACGCAAGCCCCGCCTCATCCGGCTCTTCCCTCTTGGATCTAGGGATATCCTGTGGTGATTGCTGTCCAGCTTTGGACGCCTGGAAGCTCTCTCTGCTGAAACCCTAGCAAGAAAATAGGTGCCGGTTCTCCCTCCCCACTGTACACCAAATCCGCAGCTTTATAGACTGGGGATTCTGACCTTCGGCCAGAACACAGGAAGGCTGGGAGAGGCTACATGACTCGATCTGGCTTGGTGCTGAGGCGATGCCCGACTCCCAGCCACGTGGTCGTCGTGGGCTCCCGCCTTTGCAACCAGCAGCCCTTTCCTCGTACCTTGAGGACTCCTCCTGTTCTCAGGTGAGTGCTAGCCGGAGCCATATGTACTGTTAGCTGATAACCAAAGTGATAACTGGTAAAGCCTTCAAGTGTGCCTGTACTCAGGAGTCTCTGTCTTTGAAAAGGTGATTTGAGGTGGGAAAATTATGACGAGTTACAAGTGTTAGGACTGGGTGCTCTTTCTAGCTGTGCGATCAGGGATAGTTCCTTCCCCAGATCCGACTGAGGATATGACTCATACCTTCTGAGTTGTGATGGGAGGCTCAAATGAGGTCCTGGATGTAAAGTGCTCAGAACATAGTCCAGAGCAGAGTAAATGTTCAATAGTATCAGCCTGTGTTCCTGTGGTCTCCCTGAGCACGTGGCCAATGGTAGAGACAGGCATAGACCGGTTTTCCTCTCTTCCTGACCTCCTAGAGGAGCCGGAGTGGAAAAGGAGGATCCCCCCGTGTGAGTTACTAACATTGCCTCTGAGGAGAGGGAACAATTCTCTTCTCAACATCAGATTCACCCCAGTGAGAGAGTGAAAGTTGACTGAAAAACTTTTAAAAGTTTATGATGCCTAGGCTCTACTCCTGGTTCACCCCTTCTCCCCTTTTTAACAAGGTCCTTAGGTGATCCTAATGTTTAGCCAGGGTTTGGAACCTTCTCTAGTTGAGAGGCAGAGGTAAAGGGAGTGCTTGGGCTGGATATTTGTGTAAAGGAGCCCTGTGTTAGGGTAATTATGATAGCTCTTGTAACAAATGATCTCCAAATCTCAATGGCATACCAACCTTTATTTTTAGCTCATGTCACAGCCCGATGTAGATTGGTTGTGGGGAGGAGGTCTTTATGATCCATGCTGTCATTCAGGGAGCCAAGCTCCTTCCATGTAAAGGCTCAGTCATCTTCAGTGTGCAGCTTCAAAGCACTCCTGGAGTCATCCAGCTGGCAGACCTGGTAGGAGAGCGTGGGGAAGCTGTGCCTGCTCCTAACTCCTTTAACTAGAGAGACACATCACTTCTGCTCACACCCCTTGGCAGGAATTGGCCACACATCCCCACTAATGTGCAAGGGGACTGGGACATGTAATTTAGCTGTGAGCCCAGAAGAGAAAACAGGTTTGATGAGAACCTAGCCGCCTCTAGAATAGACTGCAAAATGGTATGGGATAGCCTAAAAGCTGGGCCTTACATTCTTAGCCTGACATCCTTGAATTTCTGAAGAGCTCATGCACCTCCTGAAATTAGATGCAAAATGTTGTGTGTATGAACTTTTTTGCTTTTATCTTGTTCTCAAAGGCTGAGGGGCTGAAGTCCTGCCCCTGCTTGGACCAGAGTGATATTATAGTACCTGCTTTCTACATCTAATATTCTTTGAAAAAACGATTGGACTGGGTCAGGATTTCTGTCCCCTTGTCTGAATAATGGATAAGAGGTAGAGGTTTGTTGTCACCATGTTCTGTGGCAGCACTGCTATTGAGAGGCTGACAGCATTAGGGAGAGGAGGGTTTATGTGGTTGTGAGGAATCTGAGAGACAACACTGGGCAGGATAAGGACCCAGCCTTGCCCTTCTAGAATGGAGCCAAGGGTCATCCAGACTTTGCCAGTTTTCAGTTCGGGGTGGGGACAGTGAGAAGAGGGAAGGGGATCAGAGGGAAGGGACTCCCAGATGCCCATCTGAGGCAGCTTCTGTAAGGAATGAAAGGCGACTAGATGAGAAGATTGACATTTTGCACCATTGTCTCAATGCTGTGTCTACTTGCAATGGGTTCAGAGTGCCATTGTTTTTTTCTGGTAATGGGCTCTACCTGAAAGCTCTTCCAGACGCTGAGGGCATAGCTGAGGGGTTACAACGGTTCCATGGCTTAAAAAGAAAAGTTGGGAAACCACTAGTGTAGTCTGACAATGGGCCTTTGTACTCTGGCCTGACCCTGCCTACCAGAGGGTCTTTTGTTTCCAACAATTCCTGGCACCGGACTTCAGGAGGCCATCAGCCCTGTTTCTCTCTTAAAGTCAGAAATAGTTGCAGCTGGCATTTTGTTTTCTCCCATCTCCTTAATTCCAGGGAACTGCCCCCACTCTGAGGCCATGGCTGAACAGGAGTGGCCTGCTCTCTCTTCCCCATTTGTAAGGCAGGCGGAGACAATGCTCTGGCTGGCCGGCAGCGCCGGCTGTCTGGATGAGTGCGACGCCAGCTGTCAGCCTGGGATGAGGTCAGACAGAGGCCAGTGTGGTCCCAGGTGGGCAGGGGTCACCCAGGTGACCAGACTGCACTGGAGGCCCAAAGAGTGTGCAGGAGCATGAACTGTTGTTGGCCTCCTCTGCGGGAGAGGAGCTGCAAGAGCTGATGGGAATGAACTGCACACTCTGGCCAGGGAGCCAGTGTTCCAGATGCCTCCATCCCTTCAGGAAGTGCAGGCTCTCCACTGAGCTTCTGTGCCTGCAACCCGAACACAGGGGCGTCCAGGCTGTGCTGGCGGGGCAGCCTGTTCCCGTTAATAGTTTTATCATGTGCGGGAGTGCTTTAGGCAGAGGTGTATGTGAGATCAAGCCCTCTCGATGGCTTTGGAGGCAGTGAAGTGTAGTATTTAAGGATGAACATTTTGGGGTCAGACAGCCTGTGTTCAAGTTCTCCTCGACTCGGTAGCTTGGTGACTTTGGGCAAGTGACTCATTTTGTTCATCTGTAAAATAGGTCTAGTAAAAATATGTACTTATTTCACAGGGTCGGTATTAGTTTGAATGAGTTGATGCAGGTAACACACTTAGAGCAGTGCCTCATAAACAGTTAAGTGGTCGATAAATGTCAGTTTTTTATCAATTGCAAAAAATACACAGCCATAAGCAGATCTCTAGGGGAAAGTGACCTTCCCACCCACCACAATGCAAGGGCTCTGTGAGTGGTATTTATGTCCATCCATCATCATCCCTGAGAAGCCTCCTCTGATCACTCAGGACCACAGGGGTTGTCCTTTGTTTTAACTGCCCTGGTATTTATGTTACTATATCTTCTTATGTAAGTAATTTCTTTAGATTTAGGTCCCTGCCTTATTATTACAATTTTTTGAACGAATTCTCCCAGCTACTAATATAGTACATTCTTATTAAATATTCTTTTTGGTAGGATTATACACTTAAAAAATAAACTTGAACTCTTTATATGAATATCCTTCATGAAAAGAAAAATCTCTAATCTAGGATAAGGTCCCGACAGTTTTGTGCATTTTATAAACTCCAGTTTGAAAAAAAAAAACACTCTACCAGACCAAAAATATATTGTAAAACTATGGTAATAAAACAGTATGGTCTTAGTTTAGGAAAAAGATAGACAAAAAGTAATGGAACAAAACAGAAAGTCCAGATGTACAGCCAGAATTGCAGGAGACTTTATTAAGTTATAAAGGTGGCATTGCAAAGCAATAGGTAACTGATATATTATTCAATAAATGGTGTTGAGACAGCTGGCAAGTCATTTGGAAAAATAAATAAATTTGGATTCCTAAATGTAAAAAAAAAAGTAAACCATAGAACTATAATCACAAAAAAGAGTGAAATTTTTAATGATATTCAAGTAGAGCAGACATTTCTAGGTAAGACATGAAACCATGGGAACTATTAAAAAACTGACTAGTTTGATAATATAAAATCTGAAACTTTCATATGGCAGAATATTATAAAAATAGGAAATAAAGCATGGCTAATTGATTGTACATAGCCAAAATACCATAAACAAATAAAAAATGACTAACGGGAGAAAATA
Organism: Vicugna pacos; assembly: GCF_048564905.1. Classification (NCBI taxonomy): domain Eukaryota; kingdom Metazoa; phylum Chordata; class Mammalia; order Artiodactyla; family Camelidae; genus Vicugna; species Vicugna pacos. The sequence continues at coordinate 17,255,358 of NC_133001.1, forward strand.
TTTTTATGTTTCCTTAATATGCAAAGAGCTCTTCCAAATCAATAAAAAGACATATACCAATAGGAAAATAAGCAAAACTCATATATAGATATTTCAAAGAAAAAGCATATCAGTGGCCAATAAATATATAAGAGATTATCTCGTAGTTTTTAAAAAGTCCTATAGGTAGTTTCAAGTTTTACAGTTTCAGGAGTCTCATAGTACCTGTGCTTCCAGGATGTTAGGTAACATACTTCCAAGCAGTGTTGGTGGACATGTTTGTTGGTACTGTTTTTTAAAAAGAAAGTTTGATGATATCTATCAAAATTCAAAATGTACATTCCTGTTGACATAGACATGCCATTTCTAGTAATTTATCATACATACACTTGTGTATATGTGTGTACATATATATCTCCACACATATGTAAATGAACATTTAATGTGAAATGTTGCATAAAATAGCAAAAATTGGAAACAGCTTAAATTACCATCAATAGGGGAATGGTTAAATAAATAATGGCACTTTGATAGAACGAAATTCTGTACAGCTGCTAAAGAGAATAAAATATCTCTCTCCTTTTTTTTAATAGAAACTTGTCCAAAATATATGAAGAGAAAGAAAAAAGTAGTAAAACAGTATATATGATATTATCTCATTTGTATAGAAATTTTTGTATGTAATATATTCTTACATATGTGTAACAGTTTTGGAAGGAGATACATACAAGACAGAGTGAACAGTGTTTACCTGTGGGAGTAGAACTGAAGAGATGCCAGTGAGGGAAGAGGGGTACTTTAACTTTATACCTTTCTGCACTCTTTTAGTTTTATTTATAACAAGCTTGTATTACCTTTAAAATAAAAGATTATTACTACCTTGCATATTTGGGGAGACTACTAGTATAAAAATTTAAATTAGTTAATATTAACACTAAATATCACAGTCTAAATAATATTAAATTATACACAGACATCTACAGATTATTGTCTTGTTAAGTAAACTGACTTAGAAAGATTTAGAAATCTGTTCCCTCATAACCGAATTGTTAATTTGCAGTTTTTTAATCCTTCTAAATTAGATGAATAATGGTAAACATTACAGGTTCACAATGACATTAGAGTTTAAACTACCTTTTTGCAATGTATTTCTTATCCTACCTAAAAAAAGGGTTCTGGTACTTATTACAGACATGATCTAAAATAATCTATTCCAAACCCAGTATTCTTTGCCAGTCTAGTTAACTGATGTAGTTGTTCATTGTTCAGTAAGTACAGTTGTTATCAGTTGAATTACTGTTTCCAGCTCTTAGGTAGCCCTAAGTGAGATTCTAAAAAGAGTTAAACAATTTGTGACTGCAACAGGCATCATTTTCTTTCTATTCATTAATTTTGTGCTTTGAAACATTTTTTCTCATCTTTGTTTTATCTCTTTTCTGCCAAATGCAATAGCTAATAAAAATAAGGATTATAACATTAAAAAGAATAAAATTAAGTTAAAAATTTAAAATTAAAAAACCTTATTGAGGTCAGCACAACAGAATATCAATATTCTGGATGGATTTCAGAAAATATTTTAACACTCACCGTGTCCAGTTGCACAGGTTGTTGATCCTACAAAGCCACAGAACACCATTCACAGAAATAATCTGTACAGCCATACATACATGCTGTGCATATGTGCTTTAAAATAGTCTTTGAGATCCATCACTTCATTTTCTTTGACCCACAAGTGTAAAGTCCTTGATCTCTGTGATACTCTCTGGTATGGCAGGCCTAAACAAAATAAAAAGCAAAGCTTAGAGTCAATCTGAAAAACCAAATGGCAAATAAACATGACATCATCCCCAAACCAACCCCACAGCATATGTGGATACAAGATGAAGTTTGAAACGCTGTGGGTACCTATTGCAATGGGTGGGAGTGGAGATGTAGGAAGATAAATGAAGGGAGAATGAAAAGATTAAATGAAGGGACCTTGCATGGATCAACAGTGATGTATGCCATGAATTGGGGCATAGAGTAACTCAGCTCTGGGCATCTGTCACTTTATTCATTACCCATCCTAGGCTCCAGTTCTACCTGGCATACCATTTGAAGGAGGTTAGAATTGGCATGGAAGGTCCCTCCCCAGCCCACACTACCCTTCCTTTTCTTAAGCATGCCCTTGCTGAGGGCTGCCCAGCAGCTGGCTAGAAAACAGTATAATCTGGCCTCCCGTTTGTGGCCTCTTTTTCCTTTCATTTCCATTTCAAGTGGCTTCCCCTCTACCTGGCCTTGCCTTTTCCCAGTGATGGTGTCACACTTTCAGATCTCAAGGAGTGGTGCAGAGCTCCCTCCCTGCTCTCCCTATGCTCTTCCATACCATCTTTGGTCTGCTACTCAGGAGGCCACCTTGGGTACACTTGACCTTCAGGGCTCATCTCTTGAATCCAAAGACACTCTTCCCTTTCTGGAAGGTCTTCTTTCTTGTTGGAGTGCCATTGTTGTAAAGCTTACCTTGCAATAGTTGTGGCCAATATGTTGACTTGATTAACAGAGATGCATATGAATATTTAAAAGCAGAATTAACCCAAATGAACTCTCAGCATTTTAGTCATTTAGATCCTGGCAACTCTATTCTCAATTAGGCTCTGGCATCCTTGGAAGTAACTTGCCTGTGGTAGTGAAACATGTAGTCAGTTAGTGCCTCTTAATTGCACCCATGATTCAGATGCAAAATGACTCTTGCCATTGGGAAAAGAAATCAGGATGCCGACAGCCTCTGTCCCTTGCTGGGGGAATGGGTATATTCTCCAAGTTCGCCAGCTATGAAACTATGGTGTGCTTGCCCATCATGATTTTTCTTTATAAGTCTTCAAAGATGAGGGAAGGAGTCAGGAACCTGAATAAGCAAGATCTGGGACTTTAAGCCAGGTCTGTAATGGGGAAACATTAATATAGTTTCTGGATTAATGCCCTGCTGGTGGTATCTCTAACTATTCAGTGATAATAGTCCAACTGGAATAATAATAATTAAAAAAAAATCCCATTCGAGCCTCCAAACATCCCATCCTCACCAGAAACTTGGCAGCATCATCCTGGGTTTTTTTTGGTAGCCCTGTTGACAAGCAGAGGCCTGAACTGTGCGTTTATAAAGCTTCCCTGCCCAAGGTGGGATTCCAGGATGAAGGTGCTCTGTGACACTTTTCCCCTCTTGGTTTTATATGCTTGATTTTTGTACACTTATTTTTTCATCTTGTTTTTTCTCTTTCTGAAGGTTTACTTGATGTGCCAACATGGCAGTAAATGACAGTCTTCTGAAAAAGATTCTTTTGCAGTGGAAGTGGTGGTAAAGGGTAGAAAAAATTGAAAAGGTTTGGGAGCTGGGGCAAATGGGCACTGTGGAGGCAAGGGTAACTATTTGGCACAGCCTGTCTGTGGGAACCAATGGAGTAGAGGCTTCTCTGGCTCTAGAAGCTTCCACAGGATGTCCTGAGCCTGGGGTTCCCCTTCTCAACTATTGTGAAGGAACCTGGGGTGGCGACCAAGACCAGGAATACCCACCTTGATCATTCAGTGTCTTCTTGCTTTTATCAGGGAGTTACTAGATCCATCCTACTATAATGCCTTCTTGCTTTTATCAGGGAGATACTAGATCCATCCTACTATAATGGAGGTCTTGAGAGTTTATGTGGTTTTTATAAACGGAGGCATCTGGGGTGCATAAGAAGTGATGTGACCCAGGTTGATATTCCTATTAGTAGTGAGGGAAGAAAGGCACCTAGTGCTAGAACCAGTATGGAATTTGGAACTAATTCTTTTAGCTAATTATTTGGCATTGTGTAGTGGACAAGGCATTTGGCCCTCTCTGATTGAGAAGAAGGCAGTAATTTCTGGTAGGTCCTGATAATATTGCTAGGAAGAGAAGGTGTGGTAATAATTCTGCAGGAGAAACTGAGGGATGGAGGTAAGAAAGAACTCCCATTTGAAATGCACCTAGACACCATACCGAGGAAATGAGCGTTTTAAAGGTGGCAACTGGAGCACAAACTATTATACAATGGCTTAGTATTGTGGTCTTAAAAAATAACGATAGAAATATTTCTTGCCTATACAAATGTTTTCCCAATTGCAAAGATGGTGGTGGGAAAGTGGATGAAATTGGTATTTATTTTTCCTACAGTGCTGGTAAAAAAATAAAAAAGTAAATAAACTGGGCTTGCAGATAAGGACTTAATTCCAAGGGTATCCTAAGATAACCTCTTTTAAAGGAGGTGAGCTAGGATGGAGGGTCATGATACCCGGAGACAAGAAGAACAGTAAATCCCAGGGCAGTTTCTTCGTAATTGCGCCCCGTGTCTTTGGCCTTGAAGGGCAGAGACTCAGAATTGGTACAGTGTGATGCTTCATCAGTCATAAAGATATAATTACAGTTCTTGTTTGACCAGGATTGTAACAGGAGGCCTGGTTAATATTTGCTGGGATTCTCTCTTGTCGCCCCTCACTTTCTCCCCTTCCCGCCCACCTTCCTCTAGCCCCACCCCCATTAAAAGGATGACCAGTTTTGAATTACGGTGATAGCTGCACTCTTGGTTTAGGACTTACCTCCCTGAAATTTTCAGGACCACTAATTTGTGGTTACTCCAGTGCTAGAATGAACTTGGCGCTCTGGCCTTTAGACTGGCAATGTAGTAAAAGTTTAAAGGGAAGACTGCCTCAGAGCCAACAGAAGAGAGGAGATGGAAACCTAAAGGTTATCCTGAAATGCACTTTACTGTTATCTATGAGAACAAATGAGTTAAAAAAATTTCAAATACCAGAATACCCTACAGGGAGGAGATATAACTATTAAAGGGCTGTTATAGCTGCAATAAATGTAGGAACAATAAAAATAAATTGATGAAGTAAATGTCAGCGCTGTTCCCCTGAGCTGCCCCCACACCTTTGTCCAAAAGTAGAACATCTCCAATTACAGAGGGTGGAAACAGCCTTCAATGACAGTATGACAAGGACAGAACACAGAGCGCTGGCACAGAGAACACAATTATGCACAGCCTTGAAAAATTGTATCATAGCACAATGCATGGGAGAAATCAATTAGTGATGCAGGGCTTCCACTGCTGTCTAATAATCCTAGAAAGGGAAGGAGGGGGAAAAAAAGTCCCGTATGCCCAGTGCATCAAAAAGGTGACCCTTAAGTGGAAGTCTACATAATACCAGAGGTCAGTCTTCAGAGTTTATAGCATCTGAAATACTCTTTTTTTTTCTTCTTATTTTTTTCACCTTAAAAAAAAATCTAACAGTCTTAAGGAGGCATTTAAGTAAAAGTCACTTCTCTGGTTAAATAGCCTTGCAAAAGAGTTCTTTGGCGGAAAGGGCAGGGATGAGCAAAGCGCGTGGCTGTCATCACGAGCCCACCAGCTGAAAGGGAAAAGGCAAAAGTTAGGCATAAACACGGTGGAAGGTAGAAGGTGATTTATCTTGTGCAATTTACAACAGGTGCTAAACATTACGAAAACCAGAGCTATTAAGCAATCAAATTAAGCTATAATTATAACTGAAGAAAACTGTACAGGAATTCTAATTAATTCAAATCTGAACATGTCCAAGAGGAATGCTCCAGCAACCCCACTTCTGAATAAAACAAAACAAAAATAACCCTTGGATAATGCCTTCAGATTGCACAGGAAATTAAGAAATACTTCTCAGCCGGAATATTCCAGGCATTCCTCATTAAATGGTGAGAGAAATTACCTGCAATGCCTGAGCACTTGGCTTTTCAGGTACACACCAGATAAAGTATATATTTAGGGGGGCCTTTAACTTGGCAGGATTTGGAGACATAGTGGACCAAGGGATTCCACCATACGTGTTAAGTACTTCAAAGGGTCTAATGGGGTGCCTCATTTTTCTCTCCTTTGAAGGTTTCTCCCAGGGCATGTGAGCCTTTTAAAGAGCTCTTAACACTCCCCTTTTATTTTTTATTTTGTTGTGTCTTTTGGACCAATTCCATTTTCTTTTCAGCCACTCCTCTTCCAATCCTCAGTCGCAGTCTTTTCTTCTGACTTGAGCTTTCTGCTTTTCTTCCACCCTAGGGAGCCCTGGGGTATCAGAAGACCAGGGCAGCATTTCCTATTGGATGTGCCCCAACCGTGCAAGTTGTGTCCCATTAAGCCAGAGTTATGGTAAGAAGTGAGTGTTTAGATATTCAAATAAGATTTCCAACCCAAAGGCTGACCCATTTGATTAGAGCACCTATTTCCCTAATTCATGATTCTTTAATTTTAACAGTTTAAGGACAGGAACAACAAAAACAACAGTATTGACAAGTAACATTTATCAGAATTTTACTATGTACCAGATAATTATACTAAATTCTTTGCCTGGATTATCTCAATTAACTCTTTCAACCACTCTATGAAGTAGGCACTCATAATACCTATTTTACAGAATAAGAATCAGGGCCCACTGTTGGCTGTTAAACTAATTGTAAAAGAAAGCTTGCATTTCTGAGTAATTTAACACAAATTATCTTTGCTTTCCATTCTCTCAGGTTAAAGTGGTGGGGAGTGTGGGTGGAGGGAGAGTGATTTTCTCAGGATGAGTTTGCGTTTGGGACTGAGTGCAGCATGGCTCCTGTCCTTATCACAGTTTTGCCTGCATTTTGAATATTCACCTCTGAACACATCCTTGACTTTTGCTCTGACTTTGCTTCCATTCAGATTACAAAATGGTGCTTCGGGGCAGAGGTGTGTGAAGAAACGCTGAATTTGTGCATATTTGAATTCATAGCTCTTTTAACAATTACTGGAGTTTGTGTTCTCACAGGAATCTCCACGCTGACTTTTGACAGTGTTGAGAACCGGCATGTTGCTACTTTTCTTCTGTGGTCTGGGTCCCTCAGTGCCTTCCTGCAAGGCCACATAGCCTTGATTCATGGGGTAGTAGAGAGTTGGTAGCTTCCTAGTTTGGCAAGAGTAGTCCATAAATGTTTGTTGGAAGTCATTCTGATAGCACACTGTGAAGAAATTCTAATTCCTCTGGATAGATGAGGAAACCAAGAATTAGTTAGAAATGTGACCAAGTTCCCATGGCCAGGTAGATCCAAGAAATGAGCTAGAGTGCAAACGCCCTTCCGTGTGCTACCCCGTCTCTGCATGTACATGGGCACCCACACCCACAGTGTCCCTTCTCTGCCCCTGCAACTCCCTGCAGGGGGTAGGGGACTCCACGTGGCCACCCTTTCCCTCTTGTTTCCAGGGCATCTGCCAAACCCGGGACTGAGGGAAGTGCAGAAACTGAGGGAGGGATATGCCAACAAAAGTAGCTTTTATACAGAATATCAGGGAGTGAGGACCCCAGCCTGGAGATTCCTAAAGGGTCGTGTAGGGATTCACCATCCGAGCAGAGGACTTGGCACAGTAGCCCCTCGACAGAAAGTAGACAATATTATTACAGTGGGGAGATGTGGAGATACCTGCTATCATGAAGATGTGTACTAGCTGGCCAAAAGCTGTGCTATACATGCGTTCAGAAAAATAAATAATAATCCTTAACATTCATGAGGTACTTACTATGTACCGAGGCCATTGCATACATGTCATTTGATTCTCACAACTCAATGAAGTTGATACAATTACTGTCCCCAATATAAGGCTGAGGAAATTGGGCCTTCGATTAATTCAGTGACTGACTGTTCCAAGATCTCACAGCTAGTAAAGGGCGGAACTGGGATTCTCACCCAGGCAGGCAGACCCAGGAGCCCAGCTCCTAAGCAGCTAACTATGCCCATCACAAACCTGTAGTGCAGGCAGGTAGTCCCAAAGGTGGAGTGTGGAGAGCTCGGTGGGGAAGGGCTGTGGACCTGGGGTGAGGGTGGTTAGGAAGAGGGTCTTTTCAGCTAGACTCTCACAGGTAAGTAGAGGTTGGGAAGGCAGTGAATGATGCAGAGGAGGGAGATGCGTAGGCCTCACAAAAGGTGTGAGCAGAGGGGAGCCCCAGCCAGGGGACTTGGGACAGAAGGACTCACAGGGAGAGAGCCATTGGTGTCCTTTCACCTCCCTTTCCTTTTGGGGTTCTGCCTGGGTGCCGTTTGCACACAGCCTCAGGTTTAGGCAGTCTGCCCTTATCCCTAAAGTGACCTTGGCCCTATGGCACTCTCCTGAGCTTTGCCGCTCTTGTCGGGGCTGCCGGCACCCTTGGGATCCCCGGGGGAAGTTTTGGCTGTGGGCTTAATGGGGTGTAATCTGTGCTTTCTGTGCTTGGAGAAACATGCACTAAGGCCTGCAGTGGCCTGTCGGGCTGACAAGCTCTGCTTGGCCATCTGGCCTCCTGGAGTTTTCCCAGCCTCCCCTCTGCCCTCTGTTGTCCTGTCCTCCCAGTGAGAAGCTTCTGGAGTTGGGGAGGCTGTGGCATTCCTTCTGCTTGTACACTCTGCTTCTGGCTTTTGCAATCCTCCCCAGTTTTTAAGTAATAGGCATCCCCTCGTGCCTTTGGGTTGAGGCTAATTTTGACCTCCTGCAGTGAGGCTTGCTTTTAAACTGGCCTAGAGGGTGACCCAAGGGCAGCACCAGGAATGTGGCTGGAGCCCTGGATGGGCAAACCAGTGTGACAGCCACCAGGTGACCTGTGTCCTGGTTGCTCTGCCAGGTTGTACTAGGAATCCTATCTGGGACCAGAGCATGGTGGTGATGAGCTCCGGCTCAGGGACCTGATCGTCTGGATTTAAATCCCAGGTCTCTCACATCAACAGTGTGGGCCTGGGGAAGTCACTTAACACTTCACTCTTCAGTGTCATTGTACCTCTCTCAGAGCAATGGAAAAATACATGGAAAATACTTAGGTGAGCATCTGGCATATAATACCTGTTCTATGAAAGTTAGCTACTGTTTTGTACTATTAGAGTTCCAGGAATCTCATCCTACCTGCCCATTTCACTGATGAGAAGGTTGATGCCCAGGCAGTTTGTTTACCTGTGTAAGATCACCTACCTGATATCAGAGCCAAGGTGGGGCTCTAGCAGCACTGGACTCCTAGGCAAGGGCTTTTCCTACTTAGCCCAGGTCCTGGGGTTGGGTCTGTTTCTTGAAGGAGGACACAAGATCCCATGCATCTTGTTAAAACTTGATTCCTGAGCCCTACCCTGGACCCATTAAAACAGAATTTCTGGAGTGTACATGGAAATCTATATTTTAGCCTAGAGCATGCCCCTCCCATCCCGACTTCCCACCTCCCACTTATGTGCTCTAAAGCTTGAGAGCTGTCGACTTAGCTTTAGGTGATTTGGTAAAAATACAGAAGCATCAAGCACAGAAAAGTCTCCCCATCTTTCAGTCAGCCCGAGTTTGTGTCCTGCCTCCTGTGAGCCCTTCATGCAGCACCATCGGGAGCTTACAGATCTGTTGATCAGCATCTTGGGGGGATGAAGTGATGGTGAGAGATGGAGAAGGTTAGTAGGGGTTCATGTGCTCAAGGGGAGGCAGCGATGACTGGTGACACTGGTATTCAGAGAGGGCAAAGGCCAGCGAGTGGACGGTCAGGAGTTGCTTCAAGTCGGGAGCTTTGAGTAGGCAGAGGAGAGAAGCAAGGGCAGCTCTGTCAGAGCCACCCCTGGGAAGTGGGCTCCCGGGAGCAGGTGTCACTGGGGGAGGCTGCAGGGTATGGGGTGGGGGATGGCCTGACTTACCAGCTATCAAGTCACCCACCTCCTTTTGATACTAGCAGGCTGCTCTTTTATGATTAACAAATATGCTTTCTCCAAAGCTACTGTTTATTTGATTTCATCTGCATACTTGATTTTTGTTTTTGGGATAGCTGTGGGAGGGCAGTTTGCCCCTGACGGCCTTTATTCCTACAACCCCTCAGGGACAATAGTGTGGCCACAGGAGATTGGGAGCAGCAGACAGGCAAGGACTGAGGGAAATGGTCTGTTGTGGGCAGGGGGTGCTATCTCAGTGGTGCTGGGCAGAGCTCAGCAGCTCCCTATCACCCCCACCCCCTGTTTGCTCCCTGGTTATCCTCTGCCTGCTTGGAAAGGGTAGGGTGGGCTGGCCTTTGTGGCAGATATGAAAGAACAGAGTGCCCTGGTTCCTGTCACTGGAGGTTACGTAGATTTATCTGTGCTGCTTTACATCCTTTCTGAAAGCTGGCAGGATATAAATTGGAAATAAATAAAAGTAGATTTATCAGCACTTTCCAAGTTTATACTAAATTTGGGGGGTGGCAGTGGAAGTGTCTCCCTGAGCCCTTTAAGTCAGAGGTCAAGGTGTGTGTGAGGATAAGGGCCAAATAGTGGTGCCATCCTCAGTCTCTCCTGATGAGCAGTGGCTCCCAGCCAGACATCTTGATGAGACAGGGCATGTATGATAACTGCTCATACTCCCAAGTGCTGACCATCGACCATTCGCTGTGGTAAGTCCTTTATGTGGGTTGATCCTTCAAGGTGGGTACCAATATCATGATTTTCCAGACGAGAAAACGGAGGCCTGGAGAGGATAAGTTACTCACTCAAGGGTGCACTGGTGAGTTGTAAATTGGAATTGGAACCCAAACAGCCTGACTTTTGCAGTCACAGTCAAACCCAGGCCACAGAACACCTGCCCTGTTTGTTCGAGGGAGAGGGGACTCTGCAAGTTTATTACTAGTTGGTTAGAGAGACAGCTGATGTGCTTGGCTCTGTTGTGTTTGAAGGCTGGCCGGAGTCAGCATTGTTTGTGTTGGGCAGACTGGCAGCTCCTGGAAGGCAGGGCTGGGGCTGGTTGAGTTGCTCTGCCAAGGCCCCAGCACCTCTGGCTTATGTATGTGATGCCATTGACTGCATCTGATGGTCAAGTTCAGCCGTTGTTGCACTGCCCAGCATTGATGGAGAACCGTCTTTTCATTACTAGCAAGCTCTCCCCTTCCCATCATACTTTAGGTTTAGCATCCGTCAGTGGTTCTTGTCAGCTATAGCTTCTACAATGTATTTGCTTAATGGTGATTTTCTATTTTTTAAAAAATTTCTCCCACATTTACTAATTGGAATTCTGCTGTAAGAAATAGATGCCCCTTCTCTCCTATCTATTTTTACTTACTTATTTATATCAGCGTGGATCCATGGCTATTTATTGTATTAACCCATAGGTCATCTGTAAATTCCATTGCCCCATTGTGAGTATAGCCTTGCCCCATTACTTGCCTGGATCACAGCAATAGCCTCCTAACAGATTTCTCTTGCCTCCAGCCTCCTCCCTTTCAAGCCAGACTTTACATGTCCACCTGAGGCCGTGTAATGCCAGTCTGACCATGTCACAACCCTTCAGCTGCTCTCTCTTGCCTGTAAGCTCCTTCGGATGGTAATACAATCACAGTGAACATTTGATGACTATTTACTAAATGCTTTACATGCATATTCTATTAAATCCTCATGGTAGTTGGATGGATTGGGTAATATGAGCCTTGTCAGCAGCAGCATCCCCCTAGAGCAGATGAAGAAACCGAGGCACAGAAGGATTAAGCAACCTCCTCAGGTCTGCGGAGCTGTTAAATATTGAACTCATACTCTCAGGCACTAGAGACTTACCACCTACTAAATAGGCCCTTAATCATCTGACCTTGGCTACTTCTACAGCCACAGTTTCACCAGTGCTGGCATTCATTGCACTACTGCACTTTCCATAAATAGCATTTGTAATGGAAGAAGGCTTTCTCACCCAATGTTGCTCAGAGTCCAGGTGACATTTTGGCTGCAGTGCTGGTAGGGACATTGGTAGCAGCAGAAGGAAAAGTTTTCTAAGAAGTATAATTGTGTAAACAGTGGCCAACTATCCTAGGACCTAGTAGTTCAGTATAATCAACTAGATTGCAAACCCTTGTGAATTTCTCATCTACTGCCCGTACCTGGACTGCCCTCCTAGGCCTTTATTGGTTTTTCTGTTCCTTCTCTACCATGCAGGGTAAGGTAGACCTCCTCTGCAACATTCTTCCTGAGCATCCCGTCTGCCATGGTGCCTTTCTCATCACATTCCTTCATTGGATTCCTAGTATGCTGATTCTACTTTAGGTCTTTAGGACATAGGGCTATAAGAACTATGGTCAAGAATCATGCATTTCAACTTGTTACATGCCTCTGCTGCCTGGAATGTTGATTTCTGTATAATACTTGTTCAACTTGGGGATTCCCTGATCGATACCTAGATATAAGACACAAAGAGTCATGACTCTAATGCAAGTTAATACAGGTCCCATATCAATTATCTAAAACCTTTTGGACCATATGTGTTTTGGAATACAGAATTTTTCATATTTTAGCCAGAAATTATAGTGCATATCCAGTATAATTTATAATAACTCTTGTAGGGTCTGGGAAATTGTTCCACAGTCAAAGATATTAATATTTTTAAATGAAATATATGAACATTCTAGATGAAGTAAATAAAATTTTGAATGCCTTATAACAAATCTTACCATCAAATAGGCTCCAAAATTCTTTTTCATTTTTAGAGCTTTTTCTATTTTGGAATTGCAGATAAAGGATTGTGCACTGGCATTAAGGTGTTAATAGGTGGTATCAAGAGGCACTGACATTCTGTCCTGGGAGTCGAGATGAAAGAGACTTCCAGGGATGAGAACCCAAGGTCGTTGGCAGTTGTGGGCAGGTGAGTCCTGTGGCCCCTCAACTAGTTGAGAATTGAAACCCAATGACAGGATGAAGAGACAGTGAGGAGCAGTTACAGCTATCCAGGAGAGAGGTCCCTGACTTGGGTTGCTTGTTTCGGGATGGGGAAACAGAATGGTGTGAAATGTTACAAAGAAATGAGCCACAGAACTTGAGGGGAGTTAAATCAGGTGTTCCCAGACTTTGTGTGCCATGGTTTGGGAAACTGTTGATGCCTTAAACAGCATAAGAGTAGAAGGGAAGTGGGCTGAGGAGAAGATGGATGCATTTGAGAATTTGGAGTGTACTTGTAACCCATCAGGTGGAAATAACTTTTAAGAATAAAAGAGAAAATGGTATGACACTACTTCTATAGTGATGCGTGTGTCACTGCAAATATTTAATTATTGTCACCAGTCTTTCTATTGTTATTATGACTCTATTATTTTGCAAGTATCCTCATCACTAGCCTGCTGTCCTCTGCTGTCCAAGGCCAGGCACATTCTCAGATCAGGGTCTGCCCAGTCCAGTCTGATCGGTTCTCCCAGGAAACCATCACATGTGTGCTCTGTTGGTTTGCATTGTCAACCTATAAATGGTCACTTATTTACTGAAAAACAACAGGCTTTGTCTCCGAGTGGATGTTTAGAGTCCAAGCTTCATCTGGCGGGTGCAGGTTTCCCGGCTGGCTTATGAACTCTGGGAAATAGAGGACTGAAGAGGTATAGTGTCAGGCTTGGGCTTGGGTAGGTCATAAAGTTCATGGTTAGGCTTTTATAAGTAGACTTATAGAGCTGGAAACAGTCACAAAAGATAAGCCAGCTCTCTTCTCGTCCTGCCAAGATTAAAACAGCCCTTGACCAGCAACCTCTGGTCAAAATGATGGTCCTTAGAGCTAACTGGAGCCTTCTGTTGTCAGGATAGTTCACTCTTCTCCTTTTCCCGCCTTGGGTAGAGGTGAAGGAGATGAGAGATTCTGGTTAGACCTCACCTGCAGGGCTGCCTTGTGCTGAGTGGGAGTATGGGTCAAACAGGCAGGGTGGTGGTTGTGTGTTTCTGGAGGAGTGGGCAGGGACGCTCTGTCTCCTTGCTTTGTGCCTTTCTCACTGTTTCGTGGTGCTGCTGGGAGCTCCGTAGAGACTCTCAGGACTGGGATGCAAGGAGGAGAGAAGGGGAGATGGGTTGAGGGATTACATAGAAAGGGAAAATAGAGTTGGCAAATTTGATTGAATTCTAATCTCAGTTCCCAAGAATTGCTTTGGTTAGAGCCAAGTAGTCTCCTGGAAATGAGAGTTTCACCTCTCAGGAGACGTGCTGAGTCTCACAAATGATTTGCGTGGTTGATGATACTCATCGTCCGTCCCCAGATACAAGAAGTTTCCCACTCTGTCCTCATCCTGAGCCTGTCCTTTGACCGGGGTGGGGAGTAGGGGAAGGAGGACCTGGCCTTTGTCTTTCTCAGTGTTTTCATAGCAACTATCTTGAACACACCCTGCCTGACCCAGTGCCATGTCTGCAGTTGAGGGAAGAGTATGTATGGCACCCAAAAAGGCTCTCCTCTTGGAATTTAAATCCTCCCTTAAATGGCTGTAAACTTACCTTCAAAGATGGTGGAGGCTGGAGCCCTCTTTAACATTCTAGGACTTTAGCATGTGCTGCCTTCCCAAGGGTTTTCCGTTTTTTAAAGAGGAGATGTCAACCTCAGTGAAGGTCTCTGCCAGAGGTAGATCGGAGCAGCAGCATGCTGGGGAGGGGTTTCAGCAGTGGCCTTGATGTGAAGGCATTTCCTCCCTGAGGTGGAGAAGTGCTGAGAGCTCTGAGGGTCGCCGTCTGAGCCCAGACGCAGGCTTTTCCTCCGGGGCTTTCACCCCCGGCTGGCTCAAGCTGCCACCTGACCTCAGAAACCTGGGCAGTCCTTTTCTGGTGTCTGAGACAACCTTTCTAGGCCCTCTGCTCACCTTGCTTTCACTAGGAAGAGGTGGGAACACAGGAATCACAATTCTAAGGTTTGCGTTGGGAACAACTGTGGACAGAATTGGACTTATACTCAGTCTCATTGAATGCAAACTCTTGTGTCCGTCCCTCTCATCTCACTTTCCAAGTTCCTGAATTGTTCACTTACCACCCTGTTCCCACCTTCCATCCTTCATCTCATTATCACATGCACCCATGACTTTCCAGGTTCAAAGGAGTTCTTTGCATTTTTGACTAATTTGGCCGCTCTGTGGTTTTGGACATTCTTGGCCACTTTCTCCCTCTGGAACATCTCCTCTGTTAACTCCCATGGGCTTTGGACAAGTTATTTAGCCTCTGTGCATGTTGATTTCCCCAGTGTTCAGTGTGGACAGGTGTGATATAGCATGGAGTTGTCATGAAGTATAAATGTATGTTGTGCTGTTTCCCCAAATGAGGTTATGGGTGCCATGGTAGGTAATGTTTGGTGACTAGTTTATTGACTATTATAGCTTTATTTAATATTCTAATGTGTTTTGCCAGAAAATAGCATATCAAACCCATGATTGTATTATGATACTATGAGATTTTTCTTCTAAAATAATAATAAATGAGTAAATTTATTGAAGGAAACTGAAAGAAAAACATTTAGCAAGGATACTATTAGTGTATGTGGATGTGATCAAAATTGGAAAAAATACTGAGACAATACACATAGAGGCACTAGCAAGGTGCCTGGCATATAGTAAATGCTAGTTATTAATTATTATGATTGTCTAACCCTCTAACCATGTTTTTTTTCCTGTCTTTGCTGGGTTCTGTTGCTTATTCTGCCTTTTAAACAAAACATACACCCACGCACACATAGTATATGTGGGATGTGAGTGTATATGTGTGTGTGTGTGTGTGTGGGTGTGTGTGTTAAAAGAGAGACATTATATATAGGGGGAAGAGAGAGAGAAACTTAGTGAGTGTTCTGGTTACAACCGAGGAATTCTACAGATAATTGTGTCTAATGTGTGAACCTGCTCCAATTGACATAGACTTCCAGGAGAGGGGAGATGAGCATAAACTGAAATAAAGGAAGGCATTCTCTGTAGGGAGAAACATGAAGACTTTCAGTGTTGTTCACCAGTGTGACCCATTGGAAACTGTCCAACTATGGCTGTCTCTATTCCCCAGCAGCCCCTGGTATCCCCAGAGGCCTGGTGGTCAGCCCTTCACGAGTTAAGAGAGCTGCATGGAAATGAAATAGTGGCAGCCAGGGGTGGGTCAGGTCTCCCCAGGGGACTCCAGAGTTCCTGGTTCTCACCGAGGTCCCACTTTGTCCTCACCTGACAATAGCTGGGTGTTCTGGAGACCTGGGTGTGGACAGTTACCTGCTTACCCAGTGGGCTGAGCCAGCACCCACATCCCTCTGAGACTGGCCCTGGTACCAAGAGGGACTTGTGCAAATAAACACTGATCCTCCACCAGAACTGTTGAGATGTATTCTAAGCTGCATCTACAAATGATATGTGTATTTTAAATATTTATGACCATGTCCCATTGCAGACCGCATTGCCACTGAATGTCCCCTAAACTTCTTTGGAGCACATCAAGTGGTCTCAGAAGGGCCATCTCTCCTCTGTAGAGGATCCTGGAGTTGCATTAGGATTTAACTCTGGACACTGTGCTGGCTCCCATAGGTTTATATTAGTGTTTTTATGCATGTAGGACAACAAGAGAAGTGTACCAAAATGCATTATCCTGTTGAGGGTATAAATCTACCTAATTCAGTGCACTGATTTAAGGGTGTAGTGGTTGCAGTTCTGTTGATAGTGTATTTTCTGGAATGAGAGATGGAGTGAGTTGAGTAGAAAATCCACAAGCTTCCTCATCTTGGCTCTCTGATCCCAGTCCTCCCCTCAACCAACCAACTGGCTCAGAACCTATTCTGGAACCCGAGCTGGAAGGAGTGGGTAGGATTGGCAGAGATATCCTCCTAGAATTCTGTCCCTTTCCCAGGGGAGCGCTTGAAGAAACCTTGTAGCAGAGAATTTTCCTGCTCTCCTTATCAGAGAGAAGGATTTCATTTGCTCATTTATAAATGGGTGCTGTCTAGTAGTTAAATCTGCTAGGGGACTGGGGTGTGGGAGCTTGTTTGAGAGTTTCTTGTTGATAAATATCACGTGGAAATAGAGTCCTGCTAGCATAAGCCAACTCCTGAAAAATGGGTTCCTTAACGTCCTCTCAATGAGACCAGCTACATGACAACTAGCCTGGGGAGCTAAAATACTGGTAAGAAATTGAAGCCATAGATCTGTCTCAGAGTGCAGCCTCATCAGCAGTGATTGTTACGTGTTCAGATGAAGACTCCACAGGCCTCTGGTCTAGCTTGCTTCTGATGGATGGTGGCTTGGGGGTCAGCCAGGGCTAAAAAGGCTGGTGGTGGGTGTTGCTGCTACTGGGTGCTAATTTTATATATGTCCTTCCCTAGGTCCTGCTCTGGGCATGCCTCAGGGGAGAAGAGAGACCTCAGGGAGGCTGGTGGTTGCATCAGTCAGGGTCCAGCCAGGAAAACAGGAACCATCCGAGAGATATTTCACACAGAGGAGATTCCATGCAGGGAACTGGTTACAAAGGAGTTGGAAGGAAGGGCTGGGGGACCAAAAGGGAGAAGGTAGGTGGTTGTGGAGGAGCAGAAGGAAAAAGAGGCAATACCCAGGGATGAGGAAGCTGCTTATCCCCCTGGACTGAGCCCAGGGCTGCGCTGCTGGGGAGGTGCTGCTGCCACCCTGCAACCCACTGCTGCTATGACGGCTGCCAGCCTGCGCCAGTGCTGCCTCTGAGGTCCAGGAAAACAGCAGGAAGCTTTTCTCTTTCTCCCACTGTCTCATCTCCCACCCGTGTCTCCCTTTGGCAGGACCTAACCATAGTGGTGGAGAGTACGTGAAGTGTACTTCCAGATTCCCAGCCCCAGCAGTAAAGAGGAGAGGATAGAAGGGGCTGTGTGGAACTGCGGAGCAGCAGATAGATAAAGGACACAGAGTTCCTGTGATTAAGGTGTGGAAGTGGAAACTAAAAAGTTCCTGACTTGGTTCAATGACTACGGTGCATTTGTGATTCAAAATCCCTTGTGCCCTGAGTGTGGGCCCCCCCCCCCCCCTTACAATTCTCTGGAGAAAAGATGTTAGAGTTGGAAGGTGATCAATATTCCACCTGGGGCAGAAATGTCCTCTGAAGCATTGGGAAACGCAGGAAGGTGACGCTGTTGCTGTGGCTCAGACATTTCCAGTGACAAGGAAGCTTGCTACTTCAGTGATGTAGCCAGTTCATTTCACACTCAGACAGTTCTCATTACTGGCAAGCATTTTGTTGAGCAGAAGCCTGTCTTCAGGAAACTTCTGGTCCTTGTTCTGTACACACAGGCAATATCTTCACCCACTTCTTTACTTTGGGAGGCACTGTGTATTTTGTAGGCAAGGTGGGCTCTGGATCCTGTATCAGTCAGAGGTAGATTGGCCCATGAAAAACAGGAGCTCCCCACTCAAAGAAAAATGTTTTAAATAAAGTTTAGAATCTGGGGGAGGCAATGCAGGGTAAGTTGGGGGCACTGCCCTGTCAAGTTCCTAGCGGCCCACTTTCCTTCCACATTTCTACTCTGCCAGCCCCAAAGTATACCTCCCAACCTCATGGTCTAAGATGGAGCTGTGGCCATCCATCCAAGTTCCAAGCAATAGGATGGGTGGAATTGGGGTGGGGTAGGGGTAGGTGGAATGCTGCTTCTCTGTTAAGGAAGTGTCCTGGAAGCTGCCATTAGAAACTTCCACTTACATTTGATTGGCCAGAACTTGGTTAGATGGTCAAAATCTAGCTGCCACGGAGTCTGGGAAATGTTTTCTTTACCTGGACAGTTAAGTGCCCAGTCAGAACTCCTATGACTGTGGGAAAGAAGCAGCAGATATCAGGGTACAGCAAACACAGGAGCAACAGAGTCCAGTTTTATAGGCCAAGCAATGTGCCAGGCTGGTACTTCTCACATTTAGTGTGATGTGAATCCCCTGGGGAGTCTGTTAAATGCAGACGTGGACTTAGTAGATCTCACTGAGGGTGGGATTCTGCATTTCTATCAGGCTTCCGGCTGATACCATTATTGCGGGTCCAGACCACATGGAGCACAAATGGCTGGACTCTGGAAAGACAGTGTTGAACAAGATGGACAGAGGCTCATCTTGCACCCACAAGTGGAGTTGAATCCTTGCCTTTTTACTGTAAACTTATCTTTTGAGGATGCTGTGAGATGAAAAGAGCCTGGGTCCCAGGAGACCTTTAAATGTAGCCTCCATCTGCCGCTGGAGCATCTCCTCCGGGAGGGTGCTGATTGGACCAGACCAGACGACATGAGTTGTTCAGATCCAGTGTTTCAGCTACAGACTCCAGGAAAACAAGCAGTTGAGGGTCTCCTGAGAGCCAGGCGGGATTTTTGGTGATTGTGGACAGAGGGGGACCAGCGGGCATGGATGACAGCAGAGAGGAAGCTTCAGGCCGAGTGTGGGGCAGTACAGCAGAGAGCGCTTCCTCCTGTGCCAGGGAGGACCAGGGCCTGAAAGAGGCAAGGCCACCGCCGCGGGCCTGCCCAACTCCCCATCTGCTCGGGGAGAAAAAGGACACGGAGCAGAGGCAGGAATTCAGGCAATTAATCCTTTATTTAAAGAATAATAAACAGCCAGATTTTACATACTGAAAGAGGGAACAAGGTAAAAGGGGTTAAAAACTAAAAAGCAAGGACGGCAGACACCAATTAACACAATGCTAATTGACAATTTCCCCAAGCTTCCATGAAACATGCCAGGCCGATTTCCCCAATTGCTAATTAAATCAAACCGCACACACAATACTAATTTCCCTAACTTAGGGAACTCAGTAGACAAATAAAATGAGAAACTAACTTAAACATTTTGTCAAAGTATGGGGAGGAGGATGAATGAAATCTTAACATGAATAAACTTTGGCTTCACGTAAATTTGTTAAAGTTCTGGCGTGTTTAATGAAGTCTTGAAATATCCCAGTATCTCTGTTCTGCTCACAATTGCATAAATGCACTTTGCTAATCACCAAATAACACACAGCAGTCCTCTTAAACTTACATTTTCTCCCTCTGGTGAAGGGTACCCAGCGCATCATGGAAGTGACATGTAAATTGCACCATTTAAAAATTATAAAATACCTACTTAATTACAATTAAAAACAAAGGAATAACTTTTCTTTAAAATAGTCCCTGAGGTTCTTGGAGCAGGAGTCTGGCTTTGTGAGAAGAGAAGCCAGTCACTAAATCACGTAGTTGAGAGTAGAGGTAGCTCACCTTGGCTGGCGCTCTTGCCATCTCCCCCGCCCCAGCCCTACTCTCATCTATCTCAGGGGCCCCGTGGCTCCCTGCTCCCGCCAGCCCTACCTGCAACCTGCTTTGGAGTGTCCCCTTTAGCCTCTGTGCTACACTCAGGGCCCACCAGAAGCATCTCTGTTGAATTTTGCTGGCACAGAACGAGAATGGATATTTGGGGTCATCTATCTAATTCACTCATTTTCCTGTTGAGGAAACTCAGGCCAAGAGATGCAAATATGCCTGAGATCTGACAGCCGGCTTGAGGCCCCCAGTTTTTTTTGTTTTTGCTTTTAAATTATGTGAGGAATGTATGATTATCTGAATAATCATAGCTAATACTTGCACAGTGTTTACTATGTTCCAGCCACTGTTGTAAGTGTTCCACAAAGGTAACCCAGTTGATCCTCACAGTCATCTTAAGAGGTCAGAATCATTATTTCCCCATTTTATAGATAAAGAAACTGAGACACTGAAGTGTTAAATAGCTTACCTGAGGTCACATCCCTAAGTGACAGAACTAGATTTGACTCCAGGAAGACCGGCTCCAGGTCCATGCTCCTAACCACTCCATTAACCTGTTCTACTTAGGCTAATTAGAAAATACAGATAGCAATAAAATAGAAAACGAGAATAAACATCACCTGTAATAATACTTCTCAAACAGATATAACCATTATTAGAATTTTGGATATATCCTAATTTGTCCTCCTTCTTACATGTTAAAAAAATAGTATCAAACATATTTATGTGCTTTCACATGATTCACAATTGCTTATAAATATGCACATGCAGCATGATCTTCAGTGGCTGAAATGCATTCTGTTGAATAGATGAGCCACAATTTGTTTACCTCATGCCCTGTAGTTGACATTTAGGTTGTTTCTTCTTTCTCTATAGCATGCTGAAGAAACATCTTCATTTTCTTGTTGGATTTTCCTTACAGTAACCCTTTCACTATTAAATGTATGGAAACCAGAAGATCTGAAAGGTGAAGGGGAGGGAATGTCAGTGGGTGGGGTGGAGGATACTCCTAGATATGCAGATCTAGGAAACTGGACTTCCAGCCAGCAGTGGAGGACATCCTTACTCTCTAACTGAAATATTTCATCACATGTCTATTCTTGTGTAGCCCTAGTTTCTTCCAGGTTACTAAGGCAAGGGCCAGAGTCCCCACCCCACCAAAAAAAAAGAATATAAGCTATTCTTTGAGGGGTAAGTGATTAGCTTTAGACTTCTGTGTGTGTTTAAAAATTGTTGTTATTATTTTAGGATTCTGGTTGCTCAGTGGGGTACATGAAAACTAGGCTGTTGGTGAAACTTGTTTACATAGATTCACGTGCTCCACCCACCAGCCAGAGGGGCAAGTGGGCATCTCTGCTCAGCCTGGGATGTAGGCATGAGATGGCCACCCATGGCTGCGGAGCTGGGTTCTTTGGCCTCTTTGTCCTGACTGGCATCCGTAATGCATTTGCCAAGAGGGAGGCTGCTTATCTGTCCTTGTCCCTTCCTGGGACAAAGGCAGACCTGTCACAGTCAGATCAAGGGAACTCTGGAACCATGTGGAAGGACAGCTGAAAGTCTTTCTCGTTCATTGTGATTTATCATAATCACTGACCCCTCCCTCAGGATGAAATAGGAATGAAATAGTAATATGATAGGTTAATGCCGATAATTAAAGAGAGTTTAAGACCAGTGTGAGACTGAACTATGTGTGTGGGTGGTTGAAATGGTTGTTTGATGTGAAAGTCAATGATTGAATTATTCAGAGAGAGTGATTTCCAAATGATAATTTTACACTTTACATAACTGATTTTGATTTATTATAGTGGCACCCAGTTGAGCTGCTTTAGTTCTAAAGGGCTGTCAGCTTTTCCATCCCAAACCCCCGGTTTGGAGCCCACACACACAAAAACCTGCTCATGTCTGAAATTTGACAGTGTTGTTATCTCTCTGGCATGGCTTTCCCCCCTCGTCCCTCATAAGAGTTTATGGCTTGTTTGGCTTTGCAGTTTATAATCCGGCAAAGGGTGTGTGTGTGTGTGTGTGTGTGTGTGTGTGTGTGTGTGCACACATGCCTGGGTATGTCTGTAGTGAATGGCCCAGATAACCTGAGGCTTTATGAAAGCTTTGATCTTTTGTCATTTAGCAAGAGATAGGGCCATGCTGGGAATAGGACCCCATGGGCAGCTGGAGTGAAAACGGTATAGCAGTGGCAAATTGTGGTGCTGCTTCAGAACTGAAAGGAGAGAGTGAAAAGCATGGGAGCCCCACTTTCCAATCAGCCCAAGAGAAAGAATGTGAGACTTTGGGAAGGTATGAACTTAAGCCAAGTCAGTCCATCTGAGAAACCAGGCCTCCAGAAGCTGCTGCTTCTCATTAAATCTTTTTTGCTGGAAATGACGCAAACCAAGGCACAGATCTGCTGATCTTTCCTGGAGAAGCCTTATGATGCAATGTGCCATGAGACAGGCAGGCGTGTTCCTTATCCTAGCATATCTGCTTAGTTGACACCATCTCCCCTCCCCTCCACACTGTAGCCCCTCATTGCTTTGGGGATGGGGTGTTTGCTTATTTCTACGGGTGAAAGCAGCGACATGAGCATCATTCATTGACAACCCTGAGCACTGACAGATGGTGTAATGATATAGACCCAGTTGCATTTGCTGAGTGCTTACTTTGTGACAGATACTATGTTAAGGACATTTACTGTATTAACTCATTTGATTCTCCCTAGACCTCCGAAGTTGTTCTGTTTTTGCCCCACATCACACATCTGGAGACTGAGGGTCACTCAGTGGCCCCCGAGGGCAGCTTCTGCACTCATAGTTCTGCTTCAGCAGCCATCCTTGTAGAGGATGCACATTCCAGGCTTATGTCTTCAGCAAAGGAGGTCTTTGCTTGCCGAGCTCTTCTGGCTGGTTGGTTGCAGGTCTCTGATCTATGGCTTCCAAATAGGCAGGAATAAAGCAGCCTCATCAGAGAATATGCTGGAACATTGTGGGGGAACTCAAGGAGTCTGGGGATGGTGAGGAAAGGCTGGGGGAGTGGAAGGCAGGAAAGGAGCTGGGACACCACTGTGGAGGAGGGCAGGAGCAGGGAGGGGGAAGGAGGCATCAGCAAAGAGGTTCTGGAAATTCAGACCCTACCCTCTCTGGTGTGGCGCTCGGGTCAGATTCCCACAATTGCAGATCCTGAAAGGAGCTTTAAATTCCCTAACCTGCCGAACTTGTCAGCTGGACACTGTCCCTCCTCTCTGCTTTGATCTAATTTTAATAACAATGTTAAAAATGCCTCAGACTGGGGTTCAGATGCTGCTGGAGGGACCCAGTGCTTCTCTATAAATCTGCTGGATGATTTCAAGAGGGAAAGTTAAATAACTTGGTTGGTTGGTAATCAAAATATTACTTTTGTAGCAAAATAAATCTTAATAAATTATGAAGCAGGAAAGAAAATTCAAATGAATTCTTAAGATAAAACCTGCAATTTCTAAGAACTTATTTTTCCTTTCACTGGAATTCTGAGCTAGGACCCAAGACCCCTGGCAGGGTGGATCCTCTCTTCTCTGCTCTTTGGGGCTTTTTGGGAATGAAGTGGGAGTAGCCTTGATGCACGTGTTCCCCTGTCCTTGCCCAGCAATCCCGTAGGGCAGGTGAGGCCTGGCTCCAACCCAGCCCCCTCTCTGGATGACTCCAGGGGACTTCCATCCTCAGAACTTCTGTGGATAATATTCTAATAAACTGTGGGGTAGGATACCTTTCAAAGGAAGACAGGAACCCCAGAGGCCTTGGAGAAAGAAGAAGGGAAACACGAAACCAAAAATCACAAAGTTTTGTATATGACAAAAGATGATATAAACAGATTTACAACACAAATGACCAGCTTTTTGGGAGAAGATATTTGCATCAGATATAAAGGGTTAATATTCTTAATATACAATGAGGTCTTACAGAGCAGAAAGTAAAATATAACCTGTAGAAAAGTAGGGAAAAGTACTTTTTGTACTTTTACATTAAAAAAACAGCTGATAAACATTTGAGAAGATAATCAGCTTCACTAGTTATTAAAGAAATGTTAATTAAACAGTATTGTATACTTTTTTTTTCACCTGAGAGATTTGTAAAAATGAAAACAATTCGATGCTGGCAAGTGTGTAGGGAAATGGGCAGACTCACATTGTATTGGTGGGAATGGGTATATTGGTAAAGCCCTTCTGGTGGGTATTTTATTTGGGCTTCTTAGAATTTAAAATGCTCTTATTCAGCACCTAAACATAAAATAATAGTGGGAGTATTAGGACATATAAGGACATATGTATAATGACATTCTTTATAGTTGGTTTGTGAAATAGTTGGTTGCAAATTAAATGCCCAGTAACGGGAAATGGTGAGATGTACATTTTCATCCACACAATGGAATATTAGGCAGCTGTCGCCTTATTAGGTGAGTCTTTATATTAAGCTGACATGAGAATAATCACAGTGCAGGCTGACAGCATGATCACTCACTTCTGATTTCAAAAAAGATGTATATTTATATCTAGTTATGTTGTCTAAGCACAGATAGGCAGTGAGATTAGAGATGGCTTTTCTTTTATGTGTTTTGTAGTATTTTTCAGAATTTAAACAAATTCCCTCCTTTTTTATCACTTCCTTTCCGTGCATTCATTGGACCTCCAATATTCACCATTTTGTGTTCCTGGTTACCTGTCCAAATGAGTATATTTCCCCCCTCACTATCCTCAGAGAATCCAAGTTTGCAGTGCTGTAGATGACCTTGATGTTTCATTCAGCCTCCCTATTCTGCAGTATTTTGCAAAGGAGTGTTTGAGTCTCTGAAGGACCATGTCTCACTGTTTCCTTCGGGCAGCCCTGGTTTGTCTGTTGTTCCAGGGTCCTGTCTGACTTGTTCTCCCTTTTCGTCTCAGATGTGTCCTGATCTGGACTATTAATTACATGGCTCCCTTGCTTGGAGAGGTCATATAACAGTTCAAGTTCACAGGGTTGGTGAGAGGTAGAGGCAGGGATCAAGCCCAGAGCTCCTAATTTCACTGGATTTGGTGAAAGGCAATTCCTGCCCTCAGTGAGCTTCTAGTAACCTTGGCAAGAAAAGGCTTTTCTCCACAAAGGCAGGTGGTTCTCTGGAGAAGAATACTAGATTTAACTCTTGATTTTGCCCTCACTGGCTATTCTCTGAGTCCAACTACCTTATTTGTGAAGTGTGGTTACTAGCGCTCTGTCTCAGAGGGTTGATGTGAGTATTGAGTACAGTATTGAGCATCTTAGCATGTAAATCTCATTTATGAAAAGAGCAGTCCAATATAATGCTAAATTATGTAAAGCTCCAAGCATATGCAATTCTTGGGTATAAAAAGGAAATTTTCAGTCTGTCCTGGCACTGAAGGACACCAGGCACCTTGGAAAAACCCATTCTTATTTCATGGATGCACCTTCCAAATATCCAAGGGAAGGTTCTGTTTTAGGGATTCCAGAAGGTGGAAAAGCTTTGAGTTCCTTGTTAGAAGTTGAACTTGATGGCTAAGTGGTTTGGTTCGCTCAGGCCAGTGTTGTAGAGCCAGAGGCTCTTGCAGTTAGAAGGGAGCTTGGAGGTGATCTGGTGCCACTCTGGGTGCAAATTGCTCTGGCAGCCTGTGGTAGCTGGAACCTGTTTTCCTGTGCTGATCCCGCTGGGAAAAAAACCACAGGAGGCGCTCTGGTCCTCTCTCTCCCCAGCTCTCCTTCTCCAGGAGCCCTGGCAGGAAGAGCTTCTGAAAGGCCCTCCTGCCACATCTCCCTTGGACACCTGCCACCTAACTGGTTCGGAGCCTGGGTCAGAGGCACTTGGTGGTCAGTTCATACCCTCTGCGTCCCCGGCAAATGCTGAGTTTATCTAGGTAGACACCTCCCTTGTTTTCTGGTGGGCACAGAAAAGGGCTTTTGAGTTTTCACTTCTGAATTAGTAAGAAGAAGGGACAAAGGACCTGGAAGAAAACAGTAACAAGAAAAACAACACTTTTTTTCCACTTTAAAAATGGCAGTTGGCCTGTTTGGAAATTTGAGCCTAAATTCTCACTCATGCTAAGAAGGTAGATTATTCCAGGACAACAAGGATGTATTCCAAAGGGCTACACACTGAACATGAGCTAAAATCACTGGACAAAAGCTTTAGACTATTCTGCTCCTATGTGTTCCACAACAATGCTTTCTGGTATTTTGTGAGCATTCACTGTGTGCCAGTCACTGTGCTCAGTGCTTTACAAGCATGATCTCATTTAGTTCTAATAAGAACCTCTGAGCTTGGTGCTATTATGATCTCCATTATTCAAATGTGAAACTAAGGCTTAAAGAAGTTAACTTGCCCAAAGTTCCCAGCTAGAAAATTCCAGCATATGAAGCCAGATCTCTCTGATGTCGACAACCATGCCTTATCTCTGTGTTGTATAACCTCCCACTGTGCCCTGTTAACCCAGGCTCTGTCCTAGAGAGGAACTCTTTGGTTGGCAGGTTTTGACTGTGAATTTTCATGGCACACTTAAAATATTTTTCCCTAGTTCTGACTGATGCCTCTCTCTTGCTCCACCTCCTTCTTTTTTCTAGGGGAAGAAAGTCCCAAATACCTGCTGGTGGCCATATCTCCCAGCCTATGTGGTCAACATTTAATTACATTAGCATTTGTTTTCACTAAAAAAGTAATCGCATTACTGCCTTTCATGTCACATTAGTGAAAATGGATACCAATGTGATACATATTAATAGAATATGATGGGAAATTGCTGATACAATTAGACTTTCACATTTTATTAGTTCTGGAGTGACAACGTAGGTGGAAGAACAGCTCACTTCAGTGGTGGTAAGGGATAGGTGAGAGGTGGTAGATGCCTCCCTGTGCTACATAGACGAGCAGGCTCCAGGGACCCATTCAGGGGGTCCTGTGCTCAGATTCTGAACCTTACTTCCTGTTCCTTTCTGTAACATGAGCACCTTTTGGATTCAGGCTGGGAGAGGAGTTCCTCCTTCACGGCCAGGCTGTGTTGCCTGAATTGTGGTCATTAAAGTATCATGTGACATGATCCTGCCTGGGTGGCCCCAGATCAGATAGAATTAATATTTCATTATCCCTTCTGTGGCGGGTGCTGGTGGAGAAGGGGACACAGGCAGGGAAGATGTCCCCAGGGCCCTTCCCAGCACTCAAAAGCGGCTTTCTTAGGGGCCTCTGCCTTTGGCTGGGGGCCTCAGGAGTAACATTTGGTTGCTTTGGCCTCCCAGAAGTCTCCCCACCTTCCGTCCTTCTCTTCCTGCCCACCCCCTCTCTGTTCTCCTTTCACTCGAGTGATGGTAGGAAACCTCTGGACCGTGGGCATCTGTAGGTGCTTTGTTTGAGGAACATCTGTAGTTCTGTCCTGGTTAATTACCTGCTGCTGTGTTAGATCTTAACTCCTGTAACTTTGTCTCCTTCTGTCCCCCACTTGAAACACTCTGTCCAAATCCCATTTGTCTTTTCAGGCCCATTTCAAACCCTGTTTCCTCCGTGAAGCCATCGCTGAACACCCTAAGCTGATGTTACCACTGAACTCAGCAAACAGTGTATACCTGCTTGTGTGTTCCCGTGACTTCACTGAGAAGTTACAGTGGCTGCTTCCTGGCCTTGTTCAGAAGAAAAAACTGTGACTCAAAACTCTGACAGTGAAGCAGACAAAACCTGGTAAATTTAATGTTAGACTTGAAAGGAAATTCGGGCTAGCATGGCTTCCCCGAGCATGGGGTGTGGTCAGTCTGATAAGGACCAGGACTCAGACAGGGGAAGGGCTCCTGCTTCCTTCCCTCTGCTGCTTATCTCTTGGCATTTGATTTTATCTGTCTTCCCCTGGAACAAGATCCAGAACTTGGGACCTTGGACTGAAAGCTTGTGGTGTGACAACTGGGAAGAAAAACTGTGGCAATTAAGGAAGACATCTATTGCCTTGACAAAGGATTCAGTTGGAGGGGAGGGGAAGTAGAAGAAAAGAGGAAATGGTGGGATGAGGACAACCTGGCCTTTAAGTAATAGGTAATTTTCTTTGGAGAAAGCTATACACTGTGGAAATAATAAAAAGAGAACTTAGAGCCTCAGCATAGTAAGCCAACCTAAATCAATACGGCAACAGGGACTTCATGCACCAGCTCTTTCGTGCTCCTCTGTGGCAAGGGGCACCATGGAGGCTCCGGAGAGAATAGGGGAGAGCAGACTGGGAACTTGCCTAGGGGCAAGATCTCTGATCTGCCAATGGGAACCCTCAGTCTGCACTCTGATTCCTCACCTGAAGAACTAAGGGTGCTGCATTAGGTGATGTGTAATGTGTCCTCCTTCAGAATTCTGAAACTCTACCAAAGAATGTCAGATGAGAGACTCCGAGAGTCACATCTGGTGTTGTAGCACGGGGATATGGTGCAGAGGGGCTGGCAGGATGGAGACTGATGGAACAGGAGGGCAGGGACACTGTCAAAGGTGGGTGGCAGAAATTTCCCTGTGGGAATACTCAGCAGGATGTGGGGGACTGTGAATATGAGGGCTTCTATAGGGAGGCTGAATTGCAAGGCTGGGGGTCAGGTGGTGGGCAGCATGGAATAGCAGACTAAAAAGTGTGCACCTCGACATTGTAGGAGCTAGCAAAAGCAAACTGGAGCTTGATTCTCTTTGATGGCTCATGAGGGACTCCAAAGAAGGCAGCCTGTTCTGTCCAGTCCATTCTCCAGGCCCTAGGGATGATCTGGTATCAAAGCTGGGGGTCCTGTGGGAAGTGAGTGAGAAGGAAGCCCACCTGGGGTGGGGAGATGTTGGATGGTTAGGTTTGCTAATCAGTTTTCAAAGTGAAGGGCAGACTGAGGGTGAATTAGGGGCCTCTTAAAATTCATATTCAGTTTGCCTCTTAGAGGGTGAAAGGCTTTCAAAGTTAAGTAGATAAAGTCCCCAGTTGGCATGGCTTAGTCAGTTCTGCCTCTCCCATCCAGATGTCTCTGTGGGCTTACTGGCTCTTGCCTTTGTAAGAACATACAGACACACAGCTTGAAGGTGACTGTGGGGGTGTGCCTGGCCCAGGCTGAGTCTTGCAAGATCTCACCGAATGTGGAAGTAAAATTGAGGCAGTAGTCAATCATTTAATGAACCTGAAGGGTCCCGATTCAGTGTTCCAGGCCAGGGGATTCTGGCCACCTTAGGGGACAGTTCATTAATGTCGTATCATTACTGTTGCCATCACAGGGAGGATAACCCAGCATCAAAACTTGCCGTTGACCGCTGTGGTCCCCTTTTATTTGTTCTCCTTCTTCCCAGTGTATTTCCTAAATGCACAAGTGAAATTGGTATTTGTAAGTTCCACGGACTACATATTGAAACCGCTATCACCATTCAGGCCACTGTAACAAACAATACTGATTATAGAGCAGGGATATATTTTGTAATTATAATGTTCTTCAAACTTCTCTGATTGACACGCAGCATATTTAAACAGGAATGATCAAAAATTACATCCGCAGCACAGGCCTTGTCTTCCCCCTCGGCAGCACAAAAGCTCCCCTCAGTAGGTAACAGCTACCAGACTGCCTTTGAGCAGCTGTGTCGAGATGGGATTCAGTTTCCTTGGGGGTGGGGTGGGGGAAGACACCCCGGCTTTTAAATCAAAGACAATTCAGTTTAGAGAAAGATGTACCTTGTGGAAATAAATAGGAGGCGGTGCGGTGTACCATCAGCTGGCCGTCTTAAATCAATAATGCAGGCAGTCCATCTCGTGTGCCCGTTCAGCTCCCCGCTCATCCTGCACGAGGAGGAGGAGCACCTGCCTTCCAGCCTGGGCCTCGAATAAAAGCCCTTATCGAGAGAGGGCCGGGAGTGCAAGTGGGTCTTGCTCTGCCCTTCAAGGCCTCTCTGGAGCTGGCCTGGCAGTGTGCCCGCTGGAGGCCTGAGGACGTTAATGTCCTTTACCTCCAGCTCACATCAATCTGCGTCCATTATTTTGCCAAGCAGGGACACCTGGATGGGAGGCTCTATTTTCGTTCAGTGGCCCCTGGCTTATAAAACAAAACCAGCAAAGAGCACGTAATTCCTTTGAGTGTTCTTCTGGTGTGCCTAATGGGGGCTTTTGAGAATGCTAGGTACTGTGAGAAGACTCTGGGCTTTAAAAAAAAAAAGAAAGAAAGGAAGGAAGGAAGGCAGCATTTTTTAATCATCTTCTTTGTTTACAAAGTGGTGACATTCAGTCTTGAATCAAAGGGAACAGTTTCCAGGTAGAAAAGTCTCGTGTTTGTTTTTTGTCAGCTACCAGCTACCAGCATGTCTCTCCTCCAAACTTTGCACAAAATCAACTTACCTTGATTTCAGCAACAAAGAAAAGTACTTGGTGGTTGGAAGGGTGGAAAAGGGGGAAGCTTTTAAAAGATTATCCTTTTGGAGTTTTGATAGATTAAGAGGGTAATCAAACTAGGCAGCATCTTAATAATAGGGCCATGTGAATTTTGGCTGGACTAATGGAAGCTCTTTTGTCAATTTCCTGTAACCTGTACTTGACAGGACTCAGGAAATGGCACGACTGGCCCACCTTTGATACCTAGAAGGGGCTTAATGAGATTTAAAGGTGCAGTACCATGACTGGAGTTTCCCACATTAGGTGTAGGTTACACACAAAGTCCTTCTGTGCACCGGTTCTTAGCTGGCTTCTTTGTCGCCTGTCTGCCAGAATTCAGAATGTGTTTTCTCTATAGAAGTAACAGCTGAAAGCGGGCAGCTGAGTTTCCAAACCGAAATTGTTTTTATAAGAAAAATTTTTTTTTTAGTTCCATTCAGGACTGTGTCTCTGAAATATTATCTATCATAAAAAACATGACGTGAATTTACTGTGGCAGTCAGCTGCAATTTTTAAATACACTCTGTTAGGTTAGTGAGTAACGTCTTCCGTCCCCAAAGAGACAGAGAAGAAAAGAGGGAACATCAGAGTGTTGTTTCTTGGGGGTGGATAGGGAGGGGTGTGGGCGAGGCCATGCCAGAACGTGTGAGCTCAGATGGTGCCCAAACGTTTCTGATGGAATATTTGAGCTGGAAATATTCCACGTGAAAGATCCTGCCTCAGGGAGCTCTCTGTCAGCTGGAAAGGGGCTGGGAGTCACGAGGGGTCCGTGTGTGCCTGCTATGTGGGTTTGAGGATGCCACTGCCTGGGCAGCATGTGGGGGTTACAAAGTCAGTCTTGTTAACCTTCTATGACTGTGGCTCTTCAAGGGACTCACGTGGAAGCAAAAAGGTCTGTCTCTGATGGCAATTCTGGTGAGGCTGTGGTGGAATAGAACAGACCCTAGTTAAAATGGGTGAGAAATGCTCTTAGAATCCTATTCATTTTGCTACCTGTCTCCTGTAGGCATTAGGTCTGGTTGCCTGGAGGCAGGAAGCGCCTCTGCTGGCCAAAAGGCTAGAAGATCCTGTACCATCTGACCTACTGAGCACAGACTTTTTCCTGGGAAGCAGCCCAGACTTGAGTGCCCTCCCAGAGCGCCTTCTGAATTCCAGCCCTAAAGGGTTGGAGATGAACTTGGCTATACCATGCTCTTGCCCCATTCCATGTAAAAAGCTGGCATTGTTGGTCTTCTCTAGTGCTTTGGTTATCTGTACATCTGTAGAAGTGGCCCCTACACTCCAGTGGCGTGGCCTGCACTCTGCCTGTGTGTTGTCAATAGGCAGAGTCAGACTAAGATTGCTGCTTCCAGCTTCTGAATTGGATGTCAAATGTTCATGTTCTCCAAAGAATCAGGCTTGAGCTTCTTAGGATCCAAGGTGATAACCATGTAGATTGGTATTTAAAGGGGCAGAGCTCCTGGGAATTTTTAAAACTGAACTTTCAAGGTATGCAGTATCCATATTTCAGTTTTGAATTGTCCACAGATGCACTTAAGGAATCAATGAGAATAAGTGGGATGGATAGGTCTTGTTAGATTTCAGGGTTTTCTGTTTTACCTCGTCCAGCCTTATAAGAATGGATTCGGTTTCTTTATTTCCCATCTGATGTTCGTGATTTATAAATATCAGATCCCCCTTTGCCATCACTGACATGGCATCAACCAACCTCTCTCTCTTTTGTGATATTTGAAGTTCCACTTGGGAGAAATTAAATACAAAATGACCTATTTTACAGATAGGCTGAGAAATTTGTGTGATTTTTTTAAACACACATCTGTTTAAAGTATCTACAAATAGAAGCCATCAAAACTCTCACACGTGGCTCCTGAAAATGTGTGAAGGGCAGGTAAGGTTGGAGGTTCCATAACCAGGAGCTCCCCAGGAGGAGATGTGGCTTTGGGCCAGTAGCTGCCGGCTGCACCAGCTGTGGTGAAGACCAACATGCACGAGAGCTTGGAGGCACACTGACCTCTGCCCAAACGCCAGTGCCACCACTTAGTAGTTGTGTGACTTTGAAAAATCACCTAGCCCTTCTGAATGGTGCCCTTAGCTGTGGAATGGGGATAATACCTTCCTCATGAGACTGCTGTAAACTTTCCATTTTTTTGACCACAAACCACATTAAGAAATGCAGTTTACATCATGACCTGGCAGACACAAATACATACACACACACATATAAAACTGAAACAAACATTTCAGAAAAGTTTTTACTTTTACGCTGAAAGTGTCCTGATACTTTCTATCTATTCTATTTTTTGTTGAACATGATGATTGCGACCCACTGAATTGATTTCAGGACCAAATAATGGGGCTGCAATGCAGAATTTAGCAAACACTATATGAGTACTTAATAAATGTCCATTCCTTTAACATGTGGATGATCTAGAATCCTTATTAATTGGGATACAGTAAGGTATGGTACAGACACAAACCCTGGCATAGCTGGGACACAACCCTGTGGAAGTTTATTTCTTGGTTTCAGAAAGTCCAGTGTGAGTCTGGCAGGTTTTCAAGGCAGCTCTCCAATATATGGATACAGATGGCTTCCATCTAATCACTGTGTCATCTCCACATGTGGCCTCCACAGTTGCAACCAAAGGGGAAAAGATTGGCATATGCATGCCCTAATGACTGGATCTGAAAGTTGGTATCACCAGCCACCACCACTCTAATGACCAGAGTTCAGGCACATGGCCCCAGCCCAACTGCAAGGAAGGCTGGGACATACAGTCTTCCTGTGTGTGCAGAAGAAGGAAACTGAGGAGATAGAGTGAATGGCATACACCACATAAGGTAGTATTTAAGCAAGACCTTAGCAATCAAGTAATTAAGATGTAGGACTGGCCCAATTTGGGGTAATGCTGCCCTGTCTCAAAGGAACAGCCTGAATTAATGACGTCAGGGGGCCTCTTTGTACTTTTCTTAATGCTGGCTCCATGATTCTGAAGTTTCACAGACTCACTTGTGGGTATAGATACGGTTTTCTACAGCTACTATATGTTTACCCATTGCTTGATCTTGGAGTTCAGTGGAGGCATTCTTGCAGGACAGTGGAATAAGACTGAAAGTTCTGTTTCAAGTTGCTGAGCACAGACTGCATATCACTAACTGATAATTTTAGTGAACATTTATATTGAGTGCTTACTGTATGCCAGGCATTGAACTAGCAGTTCATAAGCTTTATCTCAATTCATCATCATTACAACCTTATTAGGCAGGATCTTAGATATTTTGGTTTCCTTTGAGATTTTCTGTTCTGCTACCTTTACTTCACAGATTAGGGGGGGGAAGCTCATGTTCAGAGAGGTTAAGTGATTTTTCCAGGGATGCACAGCAAACCAGTGGTTAAGGTAAGATCAAAAGCCTCGATTCCTTGATCCCTA
This sequence comes from Vicugna pacos, assembly GCF_048564905.1. Lineage (NCBI taxonomy): Eukaryota > Metazoa > Chordata > Mammalia > Artiodactyla > Camelidae > Vicugna > Vicugna pacos. The sequence continues at coordinate 17,289,071 of NC_133001.1, forward strand.
CAATAAGACATGAAGCCAGTAGGGGGCACACTGGACATTTTGGTGGCCTTAGCAAAGTATTAATTGAACCTTTAATTTTAGGATCTTACATTTTACCAAAGCATACACGAGAAGTTCTAATTTGTGCTGGAATTGAATGCTCCAAACTCCGCAGCCACTATTAAACTTGTAGTTTTAGTTTGTCACTTCAGGCAGTAATAACCAGAAATAGCTAGTTTTCTCAAAAGTCAACTCAGATATGGGCCTGGTAATTTAAACTGTTGTTAGCAACTTTGGGTGGAAATATAAGTCCCGGTTATAGTAAAAGATCCTTATCTATGATTTTTATTTCTTTTCACAAGTCTGTATGCTATATTCTTATTACTCAGCAGTCCTTGGCTACTACCAGTGCTGAAGAAAAAAACTGGAATTTGCCAAAACAAAGTAAATGTTCTTTTGATAATGATAGGCTAGATGGAGCTGATTGAAGCCACAACTTAAAGGAAGCAAGTTCTTCTTAAGAAAGAACTTTCTAGTGATGAAGTACTTGGGCTGTACAGATGACTGAGGAGGGTTCTAGTACATCTCTCTCTGGAAGCCTTTAAAGGTTCTTTTCCAGATTGGCTCAAGCCAGAGGTACTGACAAATGATCTTGCGAGTTTTTCTCCCTGGGCAGAGGGAGTCTATGGCTTCATGAACTTAACTTCTAGCTCAGTGTTGCAAATGCTGCCTTAAACAGTTAGAGAAAATAGTAATCTGTGTGATGTGTGTACAGGAGTGTATGCAGTCTGCATAGGAGTCGCCTGCATCCAAGTGCCCTTTAGAATGCCTTCCTGCGGAGGGCCAAAGAGCCTGGATGTTCAGAATGAAGTGTTTCTAGCCTGGCCTGGTTGGGATCTGCAGTCTTACTGTCTGTGCATGGATTTGCAGCTGTAAAATGCAACATTCTTTTTCTGTTTCACACCTGTCCTTCTCCAACCCCCAGCCTTTTCTATTTTTAGGATCAAGAAAAGGGCAAAAATGAGACTAGTCAGGTAGGTGCTTTCAACGTTAGTGTCCCCTCTTATTCCACCCTGAAATAGGCTGCAAATGTAGAGGTTCCTTTAAGCTCACAATTAATCATGTGTCTTGAAAGGGGTGGGGTGATTTGGAGCAGCATCTCACAGCTTCACTTTTAGAGTGTTTAAAGGAATGTGCTATTTGGCAGTACCTGGGCTCCCAGGGCCTACTCCAAAGCGTTCTCTCAGCTGGGGAGAGCAATTTTGTGCTGTGCATGTACTGATAATTTTATTAACTAGAAACCGAGTCTTTTCTGCCTCAACATAGACTCCCGATATTCTTGCATAATGTGTTTGACATTTCTGAGACAGTGTAGTCTGAAGAGAATGAGCACTGAATAAAGAATCAGGAGTGCTAGTTTTTGTCCTGACTTGACTGCTCCTTCTCCCTGGGCAGTTCACCTAACCTCTCTGTGCCTCATTACCTTCCCTTTCCCCACCTGGAAAATAAGGAGCATTTTCTCTACCTGCTCTGACTCAGAGATGTCAGGTGCATCAGGCAATTTACTTGGTGCCGTTGGTGGGGAAGGTATGCTGTACATTCATGATGGTGTTTTTGTCTTTGCTGTGATTATAGTTATTTTATTTATTTTTTAATGGCTCAGTAGAAACTTCTGTGAACCCAGTACTGGAGGACAAACTCTATCTTATAATGATCTACTGTTGAGATGCAATCTTTCCGAGCTGTGATATAATTTCCAAGTGTCAACTTCTGAATGCAAACCAGCATTTTGTCTTAACTCTCAAGCTCCAACTCAGTGACTCCCAATTCTAAGAGATGTGACCGTCTTTCCTTTACTTTTTCACTGGACAAGATAGGCCCCACATGTATTTTTTTCCCATTATAGAGATTTGGAGGCTCCCTTTCCCTGTCCTAGCCCTACTTGTTACAATTTTTTTCTGTGTCCTAGGTGGAGGAAAGTCTCCTGAGGCTTATCACCTGCAGATGGTGCTTCTGAAAAGGAGACTGTTTCAGAAAGTTCCAGGCCCTGAAAGTGGGTGTGTAATGAACCCTGTTTTGCATCTTTAATTATAGCATTTGCCACCGCACATGCTGTAATCATATGCTTTTTCTAGAGCTGAAGCAGTGTGCAATTCCAGGTCCATTCATTAATGAACCAGCAAATCAATCATGGATCTTGTCAAAAACATCACTGCAGCGCAGGTCCCTTTGCATAGACCATGGGATCAGATAAAACAATGGATCCTTTCTCCCTCAGTGGTGCAAAGGCCTTCTTAATAAATGTCTTGCTCAACGTGCAGGTTTTCTGATGTCTGTATATCTATCTGTTTCTGTTGCCTCTGCCCCCTGACTCCCTACTCCCATTTTATATGGTGGTTGTCGGTTCCTTAGAAAACATGACTTGTTTTTGAAATTTGGCAAGTGAAAGTTGCAAGGGGCAGACGTAGGGGCAGAGATGGAGATTTATATGATCCCAGGAGAGTCCACAGAAGTCCTCTTGGCCTAAAAATACCTTGCTGATCAAGTTTCACAGAGTAAAAATTCCTCCACTGGGACAGGCTTTTGGGCAAAGGTTGCCCTTGCAAGAGAGTGGATTTTAATTTAGAAAGCAAATTCTTGCAAGATGCACACCAGAGCCCATTCACTTGTAAACATGTGATTGTATCAGACTGCTTTCTCCCTGACTGAGGGTCCCAGAGCAGAAGAGTGAGGGTCTGCTGGGTGTCAGTGTGGAGATGGCAGCTTGGCCATGGGGGAAAGGCCAGAAGGGGCTGAAGGACATCAGGGATCAGCCTGGCCTCCTTCCCAGTCATGCTGGAGCCTAGCCTTGGTGAGCAGAGATTTGGGCTGAGGTGATGAGGAGGATTGAGGAGGTGATAAAATCAGACCAACAGTGTTCATAGTTCAGATGGTGCAACTTCTGAATTATTGGCCAGTGTCACATTAGGGCCTGGGCTTCTCTTTAGGGATGGTCTTGAGTTTCTGTGTGAAGCACCTGATGTTGCTGCAATGTATTCACTTATTATTATTACTATTAGTGTATTATTGGTATAATACAATTAACATAATGTTTAATTATAGATTATTGTCTGCTTCCCCTCACTAGAATGTATGTTCCCAGAGGGCAGCTTCTGTGTCTTGTTCATTGTTGTATTCAGGTGCTTAGACTAGGGTTGGCACAGAGTTGGTGCTCAATAAGTGTTTGTTGGATCAGTGAACACATTTATTCTTTTCCTTGGTGCAGGTGTCCTCTCTCTTCCATTTCAGCACCTACACACTACTCATTGTTGCCCCAGGAATTCTTAGACTCGCCGGCTTGGCACCATCTATCTTCTCTAGGGCCCTCTCAGAATTGGGACAATTGCAAATATTCGAATTTCCACCCCTTTTCTTCAAGTGACAAAGCTGTAAACAGTGATATGGCAGTCTCCACTGGCTTTCTGCACGATGCCAGTGACGGTTTATTGCAAAGGGCAAGGCCTGGGATTGAACGTAAACAAACACAGCCCATGAGTCTAAAATAGACCATTGAGCAGCTCACAGAATAGGCCCCTTGTTTTTAAAAGAGCAGTGGACGCTCTCGAGAAATAATAAGAAATAATAAGTCTGGAAGCTGAGTAGGAAGCTCTGATGCTTTCTGGCTGCGTTTGTCCTTCGAACTTTATTTGCATTTGGCACGCCTGTGATGGAGCCGCTGCCAGCCGTGGCCAGGGTCCGCAGGCAACAGAAGTTTATCTGGGCTGCTTAAAGGAGATGGAAATCTCTTTGAGAAAAGGGCAACATGGTGGTTGTGCTAATTTCTTAGACATGGACTCCCTTTGCAAAGGGAGTCCAGTGTATGTCTCAAGAGAAACATGAGACTTGAGGACTGACAAAAGAGTGTGGCCTAGGGATGTTTTCTTAACATATCCAGGCCCAAGTTTTCTCATCTGCAAAAATGGGCTATTAATACCTACCTTTTAGAGCTTCTTTATAATTAAACGATGTGAATGTAGATTCCATGAGTTGAGGGCCTACTCTGGTGTGTTCACTTATCCTCACCCAGTGCCTCACACTGTGCCTCGCATCTGTGAGGTGACAGCAATGCTAACCCCCTTCTACAAAGGAGCAGCAGATACAGCAGGTCCTTTGCCAGCGGTTTGAAGGCATAAATAGCATCCTTACCCCTTTTTTCCCTCCAGAATCTTTATTGTTTCTTAAAAAAAGTAAACACATGCACAAATAATATATTAGTACATTCTCACTATAAAAATTTTTTAACAATTAAGAAGTTCTCCCTAGAGTAACCACCATGGGAAGGTATCCTTCCAGAGACCACATATCTCTGTCATCTGTATCTCTATCTGTACAGAGAACTGTATCTGTATCTCCATCTGTCTATAGATCAGTTCTATCTATGATGTATTTCTGTAGTTACATGCCTATCTGTCTACTTACCCACCTGACTATCTGTAATGGTTAATTTTTTGTGTCAGTTTGACTGGGCCACAGTGAAGATATTTGGTGAAACATTATTCTGGATGTTCTGTGAAGGTGTTTTTTTGGGTGAGAATTAGCATTTAAATTGGTGGACCTCCAGTAAAGTAAGCTGATCTCCATAGTGTGGGTGGGCCTTATCCAATCAGTTGAAGGTCTTAACAAAGTTGGATCTCTCTGGAAGGAATCTGCCAGCAAACTGTCTTTAGCTCTTTACAGCTCTTTTCTGGGTCTCCAGGCTGCTGACCTACCCTATGGATTTTGGACTTACCAAGCCTCCACAATGTCATGAGCCAGTTACTTAAAATCAGTCTCTCTCTCCCCCCACCCCCTGTCCCCACATACTGTTGGTTATGTTTCTCTGGAGAACTCTAATACTCTGTTTTATTCTATCCTATCCTTTCATTAATCCATTCATCCATAGCAGGATAATTTATTGAGATATTAATTTGTGTTCCACTCTTATTTTATTATCTTCTTCCAATTCCAAGAAGGTAGCCCATTGTGTATTGTGAAGTCAAAGCAGAAATTGTCTACCACCATCATCTCTTTCTGAAAGCTCCAGCAGCTTGATGGGATTATGACTTGGGGGTGGAGGCAGAATGAGATAGGAAAAGGAGCAGAAGCTCTGAGATGGGTAGGTAGGGAGATAGATGCCCTAAGACCAAGGATAGGTTGTATGGAATAGGACCTTGTCCACACCTTCACCTTTTCCTTAAGCAGGGACAGTGCACATCAGTTGTCTCATGTGCCCAAGGAGGTACTTTAGTCACCAGGCTCTTTTACCAAGACACCCTTGCCCCAAGATGATACAACATTTCCTGTGTCTTTTCGATATTGTAATGACCAGAACAGATCAGTGGCTGTCGGGGCCACATGGAAAGTTTTGTTTTGTGTGACTCTGGGGCTTTGGCACAATACAGGAGTGGGAAGTGGAAGACACAAGTCAAAATAATAACAGATATTATATATATTCCCCCAGCTATATAAATATAAATAAATAGAAAATATACCATTTCTGTGAAAAATGTAAATGTGCTATATGTATAGTTTTGAGTGTTCAAGGTGTTACTTTTTTTTGACTGTTAAAGTCTTTAAAGCGGAAGTTGCATTTTTCATTTACTATATCTTGAATAGCTTTTTAAGACTCTGTCACATTCAAACATTCTATAAAATATTCCATCTTACTCATGTGCCTTAATTCAGACAATATCCTATTGATATTTAGATTGTTTCTGTGTTTTCCTATTATAAACAATACCCTAGTGAACATCCTTTAATGTAGAGTAGTTATTCCTAATTGCCTGGAAAACTGAACCTCACCTCCTCCCAGAAGCCTGTTCTACTTTCACATGCCCACAGGAGCCCAGCTCTGTGATAGGCTCGGTGGGGAATCCAGAGCAGACAGAAGAAACTGTCGTCCCTGCTGGAGCCTGTGATCTTATGAAGAAAGTAGACCCTGAAGAACAAGAGACTTCTCTCTGTAGCCACAGGACCTCATGGGGTAAGAAATCAGGCCTGACGGCATAATTTGGGGAGTCATCAGAGATGGAGGCTTTTTGTATGTGGGAACAAAACGTTCCCTGATTAATCCCACACCTTCCTTGGAACACATGAACATGAACGTGTGGCAGAGCAGACTTCTCTCTATTAGTTATTCTTCAGCTGTTTACCTTTCCTTACTTCCCTTTGGAGTTATTACCTTTTGTAAAGAATAAAGACTTGACAGAGCTAGAGTCCCAGGCTCCAGTCCTTTGGCAAGCTTGTATGTATCATTGCCCTGCATACTTTTGGACTTTTACTGTATGTATATATTTTCATAATAAATATGAACCATTGGTTTATGTATTTAAAAAATTTACAGATCTTTTTAGGGAGAGGCAAACACACATGGCCAGAGACTTGGTCTTTCTTTGTAAAGCTCCCAGCCTCACTGTTAATATGGAATTTGCGCTTGACCAGATTGGAGAAGGTGGAACCCAGGAGGCCACCTTGCCTTCCTTCCTCAGGTTCTCCCCATCCCTCTCTCATCAGATCCCTCTGCCAGGGGCCTGACATTTATTTCTTAAGGCTTTTGAAAGGTTCTGGGACAAGACCTTAGCTCATAAAAACTTAAAGGTCTGTTCTCCAAGGAGGCTTTTTATGGGGAGACACCTGAGAGTGAACATTTGAAAGCTAGGGCATGAACACACCTCTCGTGGGTGAATTCCGAGAGTGGACGGGGACCTTTTGGGCCCCTCCTTGGAGTGTTCCAGAGTGACGCCACACAGAGGGATGAGGCTCTGTTGACCCCTCGGCTCACGTTGGTAACCAGACATGAAGAGGAAGATGCCACTCATGTCGGCTGTCCCAATTCAGGAACAAGGCTCTCACCAATAGGGCTGTTTAGAAAATTCTGTACTTGGTCCCCTCATGATAAAATGAAGTACAAAAGTACTGTCTTCCTTTTTAGACACTCTTGTCTCCAGCCAGGGTGGAAAAGTGGAAGAGGGGAGGCTGATATTCTCCAGCCCTCTGACACTGAAACGGTGATGGGGTGTCAGCTTCTGTGGCCCCAGAGGAAGGTGCCAATTCCTTGACGGCACAGAGTGCTAAGTAGCAGGGCCTCCTCTTCCCTTCCTTGCTTTCCTCTCTTCCTTCCTCTTTTGTTCATTTGTTCTTTACAAATTCAGGGAATTGTGAAACTTCTTGTTTAAGATACTTGCACTGTAGTATGATTTGATTGAATCTGATTTTTTTTTTTAAGCTGAAGGAATGCTAGTGTTGGCACAGGTCTTTTTGTGTTGGTAAAAGTAAGCAACAAAGAAAAGAGGTAGAAGTTCTCTTTTGATATAAGAACAAGTTGTCATAAGATTCTGCACACCAAACACCCAGCCTCGGAGGCAGTATTTTTGCCATCAGCTGTGCCCTCAAGACTCCATTCTTTCCCTCCTTCTCTTCCCTTCCTTCCTCCTTTGACACTTTTGCATGTGTGTCTGAATACAATAAAGTTGCTTTGAGCCTTTTTTTCCCCAGTTATTTAACAACTTTCAAGTGGAGAAAAATTTGGTTCTTTTAATTTCATTTTTGGCTTTTTATTTTTTTTTTGCATGCATGTGTCTCCTTTCTGTTTGCTAAACAGTAATTGCGGATCTTCCTGGCCACCTTTAATACTCCCAGCTAATTATCCTGAAATAAATCTCTTTCAAGCCTGCATGCCAGCAGTTCTGGGATCCGAGCGGCTCTTTCAGCTCCCCACTGCCTGTCACTCAAATGGGCCTCAGCTGCAACTCCGAATGATGAGTATTAACCTCCCGCTGGGAAGATTCGCCCAATCTCCCCACTTCCAACAGCAGCTCCCAGGGCCGCACCACACTCCTACCTGTTAGCCTAAGCTGGGATTTTCTTTTGCTAACGCTGTGATTTTGAAAAGTGGAAGAGGATTCCTGGGAGAAAGACACTCAGTTAACCTTCTCCTAATTGCCATTCAAGATGGGAAGGGGAGAGGAAGATGGTGGCCGTCCCAGGAGGGCAGCTGGCCGTGGAGTGGCCCGCAGCCTTGCCGGGAAGCACACTGGTCGGGTGGTACACTCGGCGAGGTGTCTGTGTGCACAGACCCCTCCTGAGGGCAGTGAATGGCTGGTGTCTGGGGACAGGCCTCAATTTCATCTTCATGTCTTCTCTTACGTCCTCCTGCCTCCTCAGGTGTCCCTCGTGCTGTGCTTTTGGTAGCTCACTGGGCTCTTCTTTTTCCTCCAACCTCTGCTGTTCCCTTCCAGGTTTTCTCTTGCCTCGTTCAGCAGGATTTCAGAGTTTCTTGCTGATCCCTAACCTGCTTATTCAGAATTTTGTGACTGGCCCCATTTGCCTCTCCTGGGTGGGGCTGTGCCTCCTCTCATGCTTACTTTCCTTCTGATTCCATGTGCTTCCCTGCTTCCTCACCAGAGTTTTCTAGCGATAGGAGATGGCCTTTTGGGCAGGCCCGATAGCATAGGGGTGTAGCACAGGCCCTGCAGCGACACTCCCTAGTGCCTGGCAAGGAGCGATGGTCCAGGTAAATGAAAGCACAGGTGAACAAATAATAGCAAAACAGCATATCTTGTCCCCTAGTATTAGGCCACCTTCTTCCTGGATTGGCTTCTCTGAAACCTTTTCCTTCCATGCAATGAAAACTAATTGTTTGCCAATTGTCAGCTCCCCTCCTTGTGGGAAGAATGCCACTTCCCGGCACCTGTTACCTGACTTGCTCTGGTCGGTTAATTAAAGCCAAAATGTGTCACTTCCAGGTGGAAATGGTGAGAACCTAGTATTCTTTTTTCTTTCTGTCACATTTGCCAGCAAAGTTTCAGATCGTGGCTGCTTCATGAACTTGGATCTTGTGGTGAGAGCTCCCATTTGAATCTGCCATGGATGTATAGGGTGGACAAGAAGGAAATCTTTGTAGTTTTATGCCACTGAAGTTTTGGGTTTTTTAAATGACTGTAGCATAGTCTAACTATCCTGACTGATACACAAATACACACATATACTCATCTATATCCATGTATTATTTTTCTTGAACTTTAAATATATACTTTTTACCTACCTCTGAATAAAGATCTTTCTCTAGTTAGCTAGCTTCATATTCTTTTTAATGTTGCAAACAAGAGATCAGAAACCCAAATTCTGGCCTAAGAGAAAGAGAAATGTTTTTGTTTAGATGCCTGAACTAGACAGGTAAGTCTTACATCATCACTGGGTCCCTAGTAAATCATATGGAACACCAAATAACTCCTGTGTCTGAGTATCATGTCTCAAGATATCAGAGTAGAACTGCCACATACAGTTGCAAGGTTGTGCACTGATCAACTAACGGGAAGGACATTTTCACAGACCACAATGTGAATGGCTCTGCAAATCCTTTGATGGGCTCCTCTAGCAGAGGGTCTGTTTATAAGAAATTTTCAGGAGCAAGGGAGCAACTGTGCATTCCACCATCAACAGAATAACAGGTTATTCAGATGATGCCCTGGACATTGCTGAAGTCCTCAAGGAAATTACAATGAGAAGACCTTTTACCATGTTGCGTCTTTGGTACAACTCAAGCAAAATGTGAGTGCCTGATATTTCCAGGCTCTCTGCCATTCTCATCTGCCGCTCAACCTTAGCTCCAGGGAAGTCTCTTGAATTTGTACTGAATTGTGTTTTGAAGGACTATGTTTTCTAGATTTTTCCCTTTTTGTAGGCTGTGCCTTCTGGGTCTCTCCAATAGGGGGAGCTCAGTAGATTTCACCCAGCATCTGTCTCCTTTGGGCTTTTCTTTTCCCTTCAGTTCTTGCCCTGAATTACTTTCCTCTGCTAAGCCTTTGGTCTTGATTGGTGAGGGGTCTGCTCTAAGGTATAGTGGTGTTTTATTCCCGTTGAGCGTGGGTCAAACAGGGAAATGTACAGTCACATGTTGGTCCAGCTTTACATTCCAGCATGTGGCATAGAATGAATACTGTTAACTGCCAGAAAAATTCTTTGCTGCTGAATATTTTTTGCATCTGTAAATCATCCTCCTACTGCCTACCATGACAGTTATGCAAGTGACCTTTGGATTTCACAATTTTTAAAAAAATTTATGACATTGTAATCCACTCCATCCATGGAAATGCACCACACTGAGATTGCAAAATCAAAGAATAAGTAAAAAATAATCATCAATGAAAACTGTAAGAAAGTGGTGGTATGAACTAAAAGGCATTGCACTGTGATAGAAGGAACTCTAATCCCAGCTTTCTTACTGACTATCTGTGTGATTTTGCACAGATGACTTAACTTCTGTGGGCCTCAGTTTTCCTATCTGTAAAATGTGAAAGGATCCTCTCTAGTTCTAGCATTTTACGATTCTGGAATGTGTTTCCAGGTGTGGTAATTTCTTTGGCTCCCTGGGAGATTCTTGTCATTGCTTCTGATAACCTTTTTGTTGGGCTGATTTTTATCTCCCACTCAAAAAATTTATCCCAGCAATCTTGTGAAATGGCAAGGGCAGTGTTCTTTATTTCACAATTGAGACCTATTGAGATGTACTTTGTCCAAAATTATACAGGCCTGTCAGTGGTAGAAGTGGGATCAGAACCTAGAAATCTAGACTCTCATACCCTAAATTAGACAAGAGGGAGTCGTCTCTCCTGTGCTATTACGAGAATTGAGACATGCTCTACCATAATAACTCAGTTCAATCAGTACTAATTGAATGTATTTTATATGTTTAGTGGTGACTGAAGTGTGTTCCCTAGCCTCAAAGAACATATTGTCTTGTGACAGTCAATTATATAAATAGATGTAGGAAGTTATGCGATAAAGGTATTTTTTTGACTTCCTCTCCCAATCAGGATGAAGTAATAGGGACAGGGTTTTACCCTCCCACTCAAACAGCTGTAAAATTGGGCAAAATATATGAAGTAATGGCTTTCAAGTCATTAGTGATAAGGCAATAAAGGATAGCATCCCTGAAATATGGGAAACAAATGAGATGAATCCTATGATCACTCCAGCTTATGTCTAAAAAGAGTTTCCACAGGTACAGGGAAGGAGAACCCAATGGGTCCCAGCAGCTTTTCTGAGTTTAGAGTATATACCTGGAAGTCTGGGGAGGCAAAGAAGCTAGAGTTCACAGGGTAGAGTAGCAGAATGGAGAGAGCTTCGTAGAGAAAAAGCTCCAGAGAGCTACTGGAGCATCCTATCGCATTGTCAGTTGAGTGATTCTAATAAGTGCATGCATGTGAGGAAGCTACAGAAGGCTACAGAAAGGATCACCTGAAAGGACTAATAGAAATATATCTTTGACAATCATAGAAGGGCAGGAATAGTTTCTGTTTTCATCATGCAGAGTAGAAAACCACAAAAGTCACAAAACACTGAGGAGAATACTCAAAAGAGTTTTGGGTCAGTTTAGTGGAAAAAATTAGGCAAAGGTTAAATGTTGATCCCACCCAAGGAAACTTTTAAACAAATTAGATCTGAAAGAATCAAACTGTTTCCAAGCAACTTAACTGTATCATAGGAAAAAAAATCTCAAAATAGTTAAAAAGAATATTAAAAAAAATTCAGTACCCAATAAGGTAAAATTCATAATGTCTAGTAATCTGGTGAAAAAAAAATTATAAGGCATGCAAAAGGCAGGAAAATATGACCCATAATGAAGAGAAAGATCTATCAATCAAAACCAACTAAAAAATTACACAAATGATAGAATTTATAGATAAGGACCCTAAAACAGTTATAACTGCTTTAAATTTATAAATTTAAGAAACTAGCATTACTATTGAGCATGTTAGGTAGAGCCATGGAAGATATATAAACTACAATGTCTGAGATGAAAGATATACTTGATAAGATGAACAACAGATTAAACATTGCAGAAGAAAACATCTGTGTACCTGAAGACATGATAAAACTACACAGAGTAAAACCGAGAAAGGAAAACAGACTGAAAAACAATAATTAAACAGAGTGCCTGTGAACTGTGAGACAACTCCGTGTGGTCTAATGCATGTGTTAAGCATGTGTTTCCTTAAAAGGAAAGAGAGAGAAGCAGGACAGAAAAAAGAATTTGAAGAAACAATGGGTAGATTTTTCTGTTAGAAGTGAAAAACTTACTGGGAAGTGGAACTATATAGTTGTAAGGTAGCTTATATGTGAAGTGATATCATATCACTCACAGGTGGATTGTGGTACTTTAAAGATGAGTAAGGTAAACTCTAAAGAAGCTACTAAAACAACAACAAATAGTTACAGCTAATAGGCCAAAAAGCAAATAAAATGGAATCATTAAAAATATTCAATTAATCCAAATAAGGTGGGAAAGAAGTATGAGGAAACAGATGGGACAAATAGAAAACCAAGGGCAGTAGATAGATTAAAATCTAGCCATATCATTAATCACAGTAAATGTAAATGGTCCAAAAAGTCTGATCAAAAGACAGAAATTGTCAGATTTGATAAAAAATCAAACCCATATCTATATTGTCTGTAAGAAATCCACTTTAAAGACGCAAATAAGTCAAAAGTAATTATATGGAAAAGGTATATTATGCTGATACTAATCAAAAATAAAAAGCTCACAGAGAAAAAATGTGACAATGAATATATATATATGTTCATGTATAACTGAAAAATTGTGCTCTACACTGGAATTTGACACATTGTAAAATGATTATAAATCAATAAAAAATGTTAAAAAAAATTTCTACATGCCAACCAAATGCAAATTTTAGGAATAAAAAAATAAAAAGCAAGAGTGGCTATTTTATTTATTTATCAATTTTTAAAAAATTCTTAAAAATATATTATTTTTCTTATTAAGTCATATTAGCTACTTATATATTATGGAAATAAAGCCTTTGTCGGTTTCACCATTTGCAAAAATGTTCTCCCATTCCGTAGGTTATCGTTTTGTTTTACTTATGGTTTCCTTTGCTGTGCAGAAGCCTGTAAGTTTAATTAGGTGCCATTTGTTTATTCTTGGTTTTATTTCTATTGCTTGGGTAGACTGCCCTAGGAGAACGTTTTTGAGATGTATGTGAGATAATGTTTGCCTATATTTTCTTCTAGGAGGTTTCTTGTCTTATGTTTAAGTCTTTGATCCATTTTCAGTTTATTTTTGTGTAATGTGTAAGAGAGTGTTCTAGCTTCATATGACTTAATAAGAAAAAAAAAAGAACCCAATCCAAAAATGGGCAGAAGATCTAAACAAGCAATTCTCTAAGGAAGAAATACAGATGATCAATAGGCACATGAAAAAATGCTTAATATCACTAATTATCAGAGAAATGCAAATCAAAACTACAATGAGGTATTACCTCATACCAGTCTGAATGGCCATCATTCAACAGTCCACAAATGACAAATGCTGGAGAGGCTGTGGAGAAAAAGGAACACTCCTACACTGCTGGTGGGAATGCAGTTTGGTGCAGCCACTGTGGAAAACAGTATGAAGATTCCTCAAAAGACTAGGAATAGACTTAACCATATGACCCAGTAATCCTGCTCCTGGGCATATATCCAGAAGGAACCCTACTTCAAAAAGACGCCTGTACCCCAGTGTTCATAGCAGCACTATTTACAATAGCCAACACGTGGAAACAGACTAAATATCCATCAACAAATGACTGTATCAAGAAGATGTGGTATATTTATACAATGGAATACTATACAGCCATAAAAACCGACAACATAATGCCATTTGCAGCAACATGGATGTCCCTAGAGAATGTCATTCTAAGTGAAGTAAGCCAGAAAGAGAAAGAAAAATACCATATGAGATCACTCATGTGTGGAATCTAAAAAAACCCAAAAAACCCCCCAAAACCCCCATAAATACGAACAAACTCATAGACATAGACTACAAACTTGTGGTTGCCAAGGGGGAGGCGGGTGGGAAGGGATAGACTGGGAGTTCAAAATTTGTAGATACTGACAGGCATGTGTAGAATAGATAAACAAGATTATACTGTATAGCACAGGGAAATATATGCAAGATCTTGTGGTAGCTCACAGTGAAAAAAAATGTGACTATGAAAATATGTATGTTCATATATAACTGAAAAATTATGCTCTACACTGGAATTTGACACAACATTGTAAAATGACTATAACTCAATAAAAAACGTTAAAAGAAACGAAGAAAAAATATTATTTTTCATTAGTTAATATATTTACATAGTACAAATTCAAAAGGCACAAAAAGATATTCAATGAATATTAAGCTCCCTTCTATCCCTGTTCCCTGGCTATTCTTTCCCCCCTTTCGGAAACAACCACAGTTACACTCTGTGTGTCCTTCCAGAGATATTGTTTGTATATGCAGACATTTCACCCACTTCAAACTTTGATGTACCTGGGACACTGTTCTTAGAGCCAATTTGAGCTCTACCAACTATGAGATCCAGGGTGAGGGGCTGAACGCCTCTGGCTTACAGTTTCTTCATCACAAGGAATCTGGACTAGAACTAGATGTTCGATATGATCTTTCTAACTTTAGCACTGGGTTCTCCTCCAGGAGAGGATGTTTTAATATCAGACAAAGTAGGTTTCTGAAGAAAGAATATTACTGAGAATAAAGTATGTCATTTCATACTGATAAAAATGCCAATTCTTCACTGTCACAATTCTAAACATATGAGAAGCAAAAACTGAGAGAACTGTAAGAACAAACAGATACACAATTATAGTCAGAAATTTCAAAACCTGTCCCCCAGTACTTCATGGAACAAATGGACAGAGAAATCAGTAAGGATAGAGAAGAATTAGATCACGCTATAAACCAGCTTGTTCTAATTGACATTTATAGGTCACACAACCCCACAATCACAGAATACACATTCTTTTTAAGTTCACATGGAATATGTTTTACCCACATAGGCCATATTCTGGGCCATAAAACAAGCCTCAATGAATTTAATAGGATTCAAATCAAAGTATGTTCTCTGCCTATAAGGGAAGTAAATTAGAACTAAATAAAATAATGTTATTTTGAAAATCCCCAAATATTTGAAAATTAAATAGTACTTAGAAAAGTACCCAATGGGCCAAAGCAGTAATCAAAATGGAAATTAAATATATTTTTTTTATTGAAGTATAGTCAGTTTACAATGTTGTGTTAATTCCTGGTGTGGAACATAATGTTTCAGTCATACTTACACATACATATATTCCTTTTCATATTCTTTTTCATTATAGGTTACTACAAGATACTGAATGTACTTCCCTGTGCTATACAGTATAAACTTGTTGTTTATTTTGCATATAGTAATTCATATCTGCAAATCTTGAACTCTCAGTTTATCCCTTCCCACCCCTTTCCCCGCTGGTAACCATAAGTTTGTTTTCTATGTCTGTGAATCTGTTTCTGTTTTGTAAATAATTTCCTTTGTGTCTTTTTTTTTTTTTGGACTCCATGTATAAGTGATATCATATGATATTTTTCTTTCTCTTTCTGGCTTACTTCACTTAGAATGATGATCTCCAGTTACATCCATATTACTGCAAATAGCATTATTTTATTCTTTTTATGGCTAAATAGTATTCTGTTGTTAAATATACATACCACAACTTCTTTATCCAGTTGTCTGTCAGTGGACATTTAGGTTGTTTCCATGTCTTAGCTATTGTAAATAGTGCTGCTATGAACATTGGGGTGCATGTATCTAGTGATGCTGTTAACATTGGGGTGCATGTATCTTTTCAAATTAGAGTTCTCTCTGGATGTATGCCTAGGAGTGGGATTGCTGGATCATATGGTAAGTCTATTTTTAGCTTTTTTAGGAATCTCCTTCTGTTTTCCATAATGACTGCAGCAATCTACATTCGCATCAACAGTGTAGGAGGGTTCCTTTTTCTCCATACCCTCTACAACGTTTATCATTTGTGGACTTTTGAATGATGGCCATTCTGACTGGTGTAAGGTAACACCTCATTGTAGTTTTGATTTTCATTTCTCTGATAATTAGTGATACTGAGCATTTTTTTATGTGCCTATTGACCATTTGTATGTCTTCATTGGAGAATTGCTTGTTTAGGTCTTCTGCCCATTTTTGGATTGTATTGTTTGTTTTTTGCTATTAAGTTGTGTGAGCTGTTTATATATTCTGGAAATTAAGCCCTTGTCAGTCATGTCATTTACAAATATTTTCTCCCATTCCATAGGTTGTCGTTTAGTTTTACTTACAGTTTCTTTTGCTGTGCAAAAGCTTATGTCTAATTAGGTCACATTTGTTATTTTTGCTTTTATTTCTATTGCCTGGGTAGACTGCGCTAGGAGAACATTGCTAAGATATGACAGAAAATGTTTTGCCTGTTTTCTTCTAGAAGGTTTATAGTGTCTTGTCTAATATTTAAGTCTTTAAGCCATTTTGAGTTTATTTTTGTATATGATGTGAGGGAGAGTTCTAATTTCATTGATTTATGTGTGGCTGTCCAGTTTTTCCAACACCACTTGCTGAAGAGACTGTCTTTTCTCCATTGTATATTCTTGCCTCCTTTGTTGAAGATTAATTGACCTTAAGTCTGTGGGTTTATTTCTGAGCTCTTGTTCTGTACCATTGATCCGTATATGTGTTTTTGTGCCAATACCACTCTGTAAAATGTATTTTGAACTGAGCAAAAATGAAAAACTATACATCACAATTTGTGAGAAGCAGCTAACATAGTCTTAAAAGGGAACCTGTAGTATTAAATGCCTATATTAGAAAAGAAAAAAAAGATTACAAACCAATGACCTCATCTTCCACCTTGACAACTTAAAAAGAGAATGGACAAGTGAAATGCAAAATAAGGAGAAGAAAGGAGTATTAAACATCATAATGAAAATCAATTTAAAAGATAACAGAAAAATAATACAGAAAAATCAATGAAATCAAAAGCTGATTCTTTGAGAAGATCGGTAAGATTGATAAATCTCTTGTAAGACTGACTAGGGGGAAAAGAGAGAAGACACGAATAACCAGTATCTGGAATGAGAGAGGTAATATCACTATGGATTTTACAGATATTTAAAGGGTAATAGAGGAGAACTTTATGCCAATATATTCTGCAACTTATATTAAAAGAACAAATTTCTTGAAAGATATAAACTACCAAAGATCATTCAAGAAGAAGTAGATAACCTTAATAATCCTATATAAAAGAAATTGAATTTGTAGTTTAAAGCCTTCTAATGAAGAAAATCAGGGCTGGAGGGCTTCATGAAGAAATTCTACTGAACACTTAAGGGAAAAAATAATAGGAACTATATACAAACTTTTCTGGAAAATTGAAGAGAAGAAAATACTCTTCAACTCAGTCTATGAGACAGCATGACAGTGATACAATAACCAGACAAAGACATTGTAAGAAAATAAAACTATAGACAAGTGTTCTTCATGATTATAGGTACAAAATTCTTATCAAAGTTTTAGCAGTCAAATCCAATCATGCATAAAAGGATAATATATCATGACCAAGCAGTGTTTATCTCAGGAATGCAATGTTGAATTAACATTCTAAAGTTAAGCAATTGAATTCACCAGTCAGTTTAAATATAAAAAATTTTTAATGATATGATGATCATCTCAATAGTTACAAAACAGAACAAATCCAAAATATTTTGACAAAATTCAACTCCATTTCTGATATAAGCACCCAGTAAACCAAGAATGTAAGTAAACTTCCTGACAATAATGGGAATCTGTGAAAACCTACAGCTAACATCATATTTAAGGGTAACAGACTGAATGCTTTTCCCTAAGCTCAAGAACTAGACAAAGATTTCTATCATATATTAACATTTTTTGGAGGGTCTAGGCAGTACACTATGGTAAGAAAAAGAAAAAAGACCTCCAAAGAAGACAGGAAGAAGTAAAACTATATTTGTGCATGGCATAACTTCCTATGTAGAAAAATCCCATAAAACTACAGAAAAGCTACCAGAACTAATAAATGAATTTACCAAAGCTTTAGGATAAAAGATGAATATACACAATTCAATTACATTTCTCTATACTAGCAACAAATCATGAGGAATTGAAGTAAAAAATTATAATAGCATTAAAAATATGAAATACTATGGATGTATATGATAAAAGTTGAAATACTATGGATGTATATGATAAAAGTTGTGCAAGACCTGTCTCTGTACTCTAAAAGCTACAAAACAATGCTAAGAGAAGTTAAGAAAGAAATTAAGGAGGACACAAGTAACTGGAGAGATGTCCCATGATTATGGATCAAAAGATTCAGTACTGTTAAGATTCTTTTTCAGTGATCTATCTATAAGTCCAATCAAAATCCTAATGGACCTTTCATTTGGGGGGGCTGGAAATTGACAAGCTGATTCTCAAGTTTATATAGAAATGCAGATTAGCTAGAATACTCCCCAAAAAAACCTTGAAAAAGAAGAACAATGTTGGAAGATTTATTATAAAGCTACAATAATCAAGATAGTGTGGTACTGTCATAAAGATAAACGGGTAGGTCATTGGAACAGAATAGAGTTGAGAAACACACACACATGTCAATTGAATTTTTTTTTTTTGACAAAGATTCAAAGACAATCCAGTAGGAAGAGAATATTCTTTTCTATAAATATGCTGGGACAATTGTATATCCATATGAAAAAACAAAGACAAAAAGAATTTCAGCCCACACTTTACACTATATACAAAAATTAGCTCAAAATGGGTCATAGACCTAAATATAAGACCTCGTTACAAGAAAACCTAGAAGAAAGCATAGCAGGACATCTTTTGACCTAGGATTAGGCAAGGATTTCTTAGATATGACTAACGTGAATCAAAAGCATGATTCATGAAAGAAAAAAATTGACAAATTGGATTTAATAAAAATTAAGAATGTCTGCTCTTCAAAAGTCACTCTTAAGGATAATGAAAAGACAAATTACAGATAGGGAGAAAATATTTGTAAATCAGACATCTGATAAAGAACTTGGATCCAGAATATTTAAAGAACCTCATTCATCTATATGAAAATAACCCTTCTCCCCTTGGGTAAAAGATTTAAATAGACATTTTACCAAATATATATATTAAGTCCATCTTACTGGTCAACATTGTTAGTTACAAAGGAGATGCAAATTAAAACTACAATGAGTTACCATTGTATATCTAAAAGAACATCTAAAATAAAAGTTTTAGATCATATTGAGTGTTGGCATGATAGGTAGCAGCTGGAACTCTCATTCAGTGCTGATAGAAATGTAAAATGATAAAACAGGTTTGAAAACAGTTTGGCAATTTCTTGAAATATTAAACATACATCTACCAGTTGATCCATCCATTCTACTTCTAGGTATTTATCCAAGAGAAATGAAAGCATGTGCTCATGTAAAGACTTGTCAAAGAATGTTCATAGCATCTCTTTTTGTTTTGTAATTGCCAAAAAATCTAAATGACTAAAATGTCCATCAGTAGTTGAATGGATAAATAAATTGTGGTATATCCATACAATGGACTATTACTCAGGAATAAAAATAAACTGTTGATACCTGCAATGTGGATGAATCTCAAAATAATTACTCTGAGAGGACATACTGTATGATTCCATTTATAAAAAATTATAGAAATTTCAAACTAATCTATACTGATAGAAAGAAGATCAGTGTTTACCTAGGAATGAGATGAAGGTGGGGAGAGGTAGGAGAGTGGGATTATCAAGGGGCATGAGAACACTATCTTGATTGTTGTGATGGTTTCATGAGTGTATATGTCAACATTTATACACTTTAAACATGTAGAGTTTATTGTATGTCAGTTATACTTCAATAAAGCTGTTAAGAAACAACAGAAATATATTAAAGCAGCTTATATTTCTTAACGAAATAAATTGTATATCCAGAATCAAATAGTCATATATTTGTAAATTAAAATTGACACTCATTCAAATAAGAGGGATGCTCAGGGTTCTGTGGGGGTCTAGAAAAATCTCAGCATATAACTGACAGTCTATCCTTACATTATATCATGCTGATAATTAGACAGGCAAGAATGTGTTTGCTATAGGAAGTCCCTACCAAACTCAAAGACGTTCTGATTCTGATGGTCTGGATTGGATGAGACAAGGAATCTGCATTTTTCATGAGCCCTTTAGGTGATTAAGATGCAGATGAGTCATGGGCCACACTAGAGAGATATTGGTAAAAATCTCAACAATAGCAAAATGTCCTGCCTCTCTCTTCAAACTTGGCTTGTATTTGGTTCTCTTGGTTGAGGTCCACCTGGCTTAATCCTGTAGTATCTTCTTACTGGGTGAGACCTAGCTGCCCACCTTTGGACAAAAAAAATCAATGCTTAGAAATACAGTTACAACATCAGGTCTGGGAATAACCCCAGCAGTGTAATTATAGCCATAAAACAACCTCTTAGTCACGTAGCCCTGGCCATCCCCAAGGAACATCCATCCCTCTTGGACCATTTCAGACAAGTGAAGGCTGGGCTTTTGGAGCCCCAGGGCAGGGAGGCTCTCAGGCCTTGCTTACTTACTGGCTCTGGTGCCAGCGACTCTTAGCCAGTTCTTTGAGTTTCACATACTTCCTCCTGCAGTTGCCCTTGAGGGCTGTGACTTTTGCAAGTTGCTTGATAGGTCAAGTCACTCTTCTATTTAAAATCTTTCGGAAACTTTCCATGGCTGGTAGGATAAAAGCCAAACTCCTGACCTTGGTCTACAGCCTCTGCCTGATCTCCACCCTGACTGCCCCTCCTACCAAGCACCAGTCAACCCTGGACTTGGCTCCTGGTACTTAAAAACACCAAGAAGTCCTTTCCTACCTCAGGCTTCTCATGTGCACTTCCCTCTTCCTAAAAACTTCCTTTGGCTGCTATATGGCTGGTTCCTCTCAGGCTTTACAGTTAATCAAGATGTCACCTCCTATGGGAGACCTGCCCTGACCACCCTCTCTGGAGATGGCGCTCTTCTCTCCCCAGTTATTCTTTGTCCCATTTCTTATCACAGGTTGTATGTATTTTATTCAACTTTTTATGTTTTCTCCACTAGAATGTAAGCTCTATTAAGGTAGAGTGATGTCTGCTTTGCTCACTGTGCATCATCATTATTGGTTGAATAATGAATTACTTCAAGATCCCCCAGTTTTTACAAATACTGTATTAATGGGCTAGATAGAGTTTTTTCCAGCTGAAGGTCTTGGGCACCAGTATTTTCAACACTGTTACTGAAATCTCTCTGTTTATTGAGTGACAACTCCCCTGCTCCCCAATGCCCTCTCCCAGAAAAAGAACTGCTTTTAAGCACAACAGAAAAGAGCAAAGCATTCAGGGCAGATAGAGGATAGCAGATGTACACTTGCTACCAAACAGTCTTCCTTGTTGTGTTCACTCAGGAGTCAATTCCCATTGCAGAAAAATGGTTCAGAAATGGATTTCAGGGTTTAGTTGAGTTCTGTCCTGGCCTTAGTCTTCTCTGGTCTTATTTTTGATAGGACCCCAAGCAGGACTGGGCTCCTGGCAGTCTGGCTGGGGTGGGTCATGGCTAGATGACCTATGACTTACTGGCTTTTCCAAGAAGACAGGAAATGAGTGATTATTCTTGCCTTTGGAGAGCACCATTTTTGTGTGCAAGTTCTGAAGCCTGAAAGGTGGGTCATGGGCATGAATTTTTCTCCTTTAATTACTGAGTTTGATGTTTGAAATTAATGAAGGCAGAAGCCTAATGGCAGGTGTCACTATGTTCCACAGGAAGTTCTGATCCTGGGTGGTGAAAAGCTGAGCTTCCTTGAAGGAGATGGGCTTCCTTTATGAAATCTCTTGGACTCTATACCTTTTCTCTCAAAACATTTCAATTTACTTCCATTTGTTTTTGCTCTGTGTTTTATTTGTTGTTGTTTTTGTTGTTCCTTCTCCTTTCTCTCTTCAATTCCGTTTTTCCTAGATTTTTCCGCCTTCATATCTAGCTCTCTTTTTTAGTTTCTCTGTCTCTGTCTCTTTCCTCTCTGTCTCCATGACTCACTTCATGTCCTTTTCATCTTTCTTCCCCTTCTTCCTTCCCTTGTCTTAATTTAAGATGATCCTTGAAGCCAAGAACATTCTTTTTCTCATCACTTTGAACCTAGTTCAATGGTAACTGACTATATTAATGCCTACATGTATCTATTTGAAATGATATACTTTCCTGGTTAATTGAATATTTTTATCATTGTGAAATTTCCCTCTTTATCTCAATGAATGATTTTTGCCTTAAATTCTACTTTGATATTAATTTAGCTATACCAGCTTTATTTTGGTTATTATTTGCATGGTATTTCTTTTTCTATATTTTCAACCTTTTTGTATGATTATATTCAATGAGTGTCACTTATAGGCAATATTTTTGGGTTTGGGGTTTTTATCCTGTCTGGTAATCTTTCTCTTTTAATTGAAGCATTTTGTACATTTGACTTATAATGTATTTATGGATTTATTTGGGTTTAAATCTACACTCTTATATTTGTTTTATATTTATCTCACTGATAATATTTCATGTTCTCTCCTTTCTTACTTTCTTTTGGATTATTTCTTTATTATTTCATTTTCTATTAGCTTGTTATATTTTTATAATTATTATAGTTATATTTTTGGTAATAGTTATAGTAGTTAAGAAATTTCCACATACATGCTTGACACAACAAGTGTAAAATGAGAATGTTCATTACTTGCTGATTAAAACAAAGATCCTAGAATACTGTATATTTTTCCCCTTTTGACTTCTTTGCTATTATGATTATGAATTTTAATTTATAGATATTTTAAATCTTACAAAGCAAAATTATTAATATTTTATATAGTAACTGTTCATTTACCATATCCACATATTTTCAGTTCCTGTTACTCTTCATGTCTTCCTGCATCTCTAAGTTTTCATCTGGGATCATTCTCTTTCTGTGTATAGACATTTCCCTTAGTTCAAATCTACTGAAAAATCTCTCAGTTTTTGTTTGAAAAATGTCTTGATTTCGCTGACATTTTTCAAGGATATTTTAGCTGGGTATGGGATTTTAGGATGAAGTTATTTTCTTAGAACTTTTAAGATATTTTACATTGTTGTCAGACTTGTGCTGCCTCTGACAGGAAGTCAGATTTGTGAGTTCTATTGTTGCTTCTGTAATTTTTCTTGTTTTGATTCAAAGACCCTTCCTTTTTGTTAGTTATCAGTTTTTTTCCCCTGATGAGTAGGTAAGATGTTTTTAAAAAATTATTTGGTATTTATCCTGATTGATAGTCATAGTAAGTGCTTCTTGAATTTGTGCTTTTTTTGTGTTTAAGCAGTTTTGGAAAATGCTTCTAAATATTGCTCTTCCTCCATTTTCTCTCTCTCTTTTCTTTCTGTGACAAGAGTTATATTACTTAGACCATTTATTCTTATGCATCAAGTCTTGATTTGTTGTATGCTCTTTTCTCTGTTTTCCATTCTTTTTTCTTTCAGTGCTTTGTTCTGGACATCTTCTGAATTATTTTCTAGTTTGCCAATTAACTTTTCAGTTATATTTAATCTGTTGTGAAAATCTTCCATTGAGTTAAAAATTGTAGTTATTTTAATTTTAGTATTGTATTTTTCAGTGTATTTATTTCTGTTTTTTTAAGTAGTTTCCAGTTGATTATTAGAATTTTCCATTTTGGCTTTAAATTCCTTGAATATATTAAGCATAGTTATTTTAAAGTCTGCGTCTGATAACTATTTTCTGGGTCTTATTGTATGCCTGGTTTTTAATTGAGTACCAGGTATTGCATATGAAAAAAAAAACAGAGATAATTTGAGGCTTAGCATAAAGGTGTCTTACTCTAAAGAGAATTTAACTGATTTCTTCCTGGAAGCTAATGGCCCTTAGACAAATATTATATGATGTCACTTATATGTGGCATCAAGAAAAAAAGATAAAAATTTTATTTACAAACAAGAAATAGAGTCATGGACATAGAAAACAAACTGTGGTTACCAGGGGGAAATGGGGGGGAGAGATAGATTAGAAGTTTGGGATTAACAGATACACATTGCTATACATAAAATAAATAAATAACAAGGGCTCACTGTATAGCACAAGGAACTATATTCAATTTCTTGTAATGAGCTGTAATGGAAAATAATCTGAAAAAATATATATACATGCATGCCTATGTATAACTGAATGGCTTTGCTGTACACCTGAAACTAACATTGTAAATCAACTACACTTCAGTAAAAAAAAAAGAAAAAAAAAAGAAAGAAATCCAAGATCACTTTAATCTAATCAGGGTGGGTGGCTTAAATATAGCTCCTGGTCCCTGTGAGGACTCTTTTATTTTTGACTCAACCTTACTCCTAGGCTAAGGTCATGTCCTTTTCATATCCCAACCCAAAACTTAGAGATTTGCTAGCGCCTCCATCTTGGTGGGTCCTGACTCAAATTTTTTTCCCATCTACAAGACAGTCTATGGAAAAGTTTGTTAAGTTTTACACTTCTCAGTCACCTGTACTGGGGTTGGCTAAGCCCCCTAGAGTCCGAGTAAAAGTAACATCAAATGCCAGACTGACTTTTCTGGGTTTCCATTTATTTTTCAGACTGGGTCCTATAATTCTTCCCTGTCGTGGAGTATCTCCAGTGCCAGATAACTTTTAGCTGTTGCCCAGACTTTCTGGTTGTTCTCTGCATGAAGGTTTGTTCAAATTTCCTAGTCTGCCAGTATAAGCAGGCACTGCTATTATGTTGCTGTGTCATCCTGGACAAATCATTTCCCACCTCTGGACCTCAGTTTTCACATTTATGTGATAAGAGGATTAGACTGGAAGACCTTCCCAATCCATCTCTCAGCCAGTAGCAACATCACTCTTGATCTGTCGTCTGTACGCATCAGACCTGTGGTTAGACTGTCAGTTTTTATAGGGAAGGCTCAGTTCTTCCTACATAGTGCTGGAATCCTGCCCCACCTGGTCAAAGTAACTAGAAAGGCTTTGGAATGATGGCAATGAGCATGTTTGCTACTTTTGAGAGACTGAAAAAACACATACTGTAATGCTAGAATACAGCTAGCCTGCAATAAGTACCCTACTATCCATATTGATGTGTAATGTAGGCGGGGATATTTCATTTTTCTCTCAACCCAGAAATAGGAAGGATTCCCCAAGGCTATTTATCACAGTCAGAAGGGAGGTAAATAAAGAACGAGGATGTTGTTAATTTACTCAAACTCCAAACTTGAAGTCCCTTTGATGGAGCAAAGGCACTGGGAGAGCCCTGATGTAAGATTTCTGGTGAACCATCTGGAGGGTCTGCCACTCATCTTAGTCTACATGAGCTTGCACACACACACCACACACACAGACACCCCCCCAAACATGTGTGCCTAATGATGACCACATTACAAATGGACACATCTGGTGGAGTTTCCAATAGGAATTTCAAAGTACTATCACTTTCATTATAAAGGGATAATTTAGATACATTTTACCTCCAGTTCTTCATTTTGAAGAGTGCTTAGAACGTCATTGATTTTTAATAGACCTTTATAGAGCCCCAGCTCCGAGAAAACAGTTCTTGCAGTCATACGTTAGCTCCCTGTAGGTTAAGAGCACAGAATCTGGGGCCAAATTGCCTGGGTTCAAATTCTGCCTCCTCCAAATACAGGCAGTCAAACCTGGACAAATTGTTAAATTTCCTTTTGCCTCGTTTCCCTCATTTACAAAATGAAGATAATGAATAGTACGTGTTTCCTAGGGCTGCTGTGAGGATTAAATGAATTTCTCCATGTGAAGTGTGTGGAAGGGTGAGCTGTTCATTGCGATAACTGATGTGTTAACCCTCTGTGCTTACATCACTGAGTGTGCAAATCATAAAAGCACACAGGCAAGAGGTGAAATGAACTGGGTAGAGCACTGGATTCTGGGTCATGAGACCCTCTGCTGTGTTAGAGTGATTGTTGGATTAACTTCCAAAATGTTTGGACCTCAGTTCAGCCTTCAAACCTTTCCTGTAAAATAGGACAATAACACTCTCACCTGCCTCTCAGGGTGGATCTCAGATGAAGGGATGGATGTAGACATCTTTTGCAGAAGCACTAAGTGCTATATAAATGTGAGGGACCATCACAGAAGGTGATGGAAGAGCCATGATCCTCTGTACGGACGAATGAAATGTAGAGGCTACAGGAGAGTTGGGAGGAGGGGGGTGGTTCCAATGTTTTACTTTAGTTTCCAAGCTTATTCTGTTTCTGCATGAGTCCACTTTCAGCATTTCTAGCACAGGAACTATCCTGCTGGGCTGTCCATGGAAGGGATATCGATGGTGCCTTTAGGGTCAGCCGTGTATCCCATTTCTCTTCTGTCAAGATCTTGTCCTGGAGACTCTGAACTTGGTATCTGGCAGTGTATCCATTTGCCCTAGCAAGGAAATCCTAGGCCCTTACTCCCAGGGGTGAGCAGGAGGATTAAAAGCCCCTCTGGGGTGATGATGTGGAACAGTAACCTGGCATGGGGAGGACCAGGTATTGGGTGCCAGACTGGTTATGGTCAGAGCCCTGAGATGGGCACAAAGGAAAGGTCAGGATAAGTGGTGTATTAGTTTTATGTGGTTGCTGTAACACATTACCACATAGACAATTCTCTTATAGTTCTAGAGGCCAGAAGTCTCAAATCACCATCACTGGGCCTAAATCAAGATGTCAGCAGGCTCATGCTCCTACCAAGCAATTTAGGGATGAATCCGTTCCTTGCCTCTTCCAGCTTCTGGTGGCTATGGGAAGTCCTCGCTAGTGCCCACATCACTGCAGTCCCTGCCTCCATGGTCACATTGCCTTCTCCTCTTCTGCCTTTCTTCTGCCTCTTTCTTAGAAGGACACTTATGATGGCATATAGGGCCCACACACATAATCCAGGGTAACGTCCTCATCTCATGATTCTTAGTCATCATCTGCAAAGATACATTTCCCAAAAAAGGTAACATTTCTAGATTACAGGAACTAAAATGAGGGTATCTTTCAGGAGACCATTGCATAGCCTGTCAGAGGTGGTAAGGCAGGAAATGCAGAGCACAGGCCCACACAGGGGATGCCTGAATGAAGGCATTAGGAATCAGGGGACTTGTCCCAGTGAGGCGGAAGAAATTAGACAAAATGGGAAAGAAAGGTATCTGAGGGGTAATAAAGAAACCTTTACAACTGCCTGAATTACAGTAGACAATGAATGAAATAATGATATTCACTGAACACCTATTAAGTGACAGGTACTTTTCTAAGGGGCAGAAAAGAAAGTAGCATGAAGTTTGCATTCATTAAGTGAATGAATGAGTAAATGAATGAATAACTGAGGACATCCTTTGCTTAGCAAGGATGGTCTTTTTTTTTTTTTTTTTTTTTTTTTTTTTTTTTTTAAGATCAGATACCAAGACCATCAAGAAGAGCTGAACAAGGGTGTGCAGTTGGAAATCAGAGCGAGTACTCTAGCTGGAGTAGGGAGTGTAGAGCCAGAGGAGGGGAAGGGGTTATTTAACTGAGTAGTTCTCTGCCCTGGCTGCACCTTGATCACCTGGCAAGCTCTTATCCTGGTCCAGGCCAACCCCTAGAGATGCTGATTCAGTTGGTCAGTGTAGTTTGGGAATCTAAGTGGTGTAAGCTCCGGTGATACTAATGTGCAGCCAAGGGTGAAAACCAGAGTTAACTACTCTATATATGATTTGGAGTCAGACCTGGCTGCAAAACCAGGCTCTGTGAGTTACTTCATGCTTTCTGATCTTGAGCATATATATAACTTCTCTGAGTCTCCATTTACTCATCTATAAATTGAGGATAACAATACTTACCTTATACATCTCTCTAAGGATTAAAATAGAAAATATTTGCAAAGTGCTGACCATGATATCTGGCACATGGTGAATACTCAAATGTTACTATCTTTGCAACCTTTCACTAAGGTAGGGATTATTGTGCCCGTTTAATGGATTTGGGAATTGAGGCTTAGACACATAGGTTAACTTGTTCAGAGCCACAGTGTTAACCAGTTGGTACCTAATTCTACCCATTGTTTGTGAAATGGGACATTAAAACCCAACCACTCCAGTCTCGTCCCTTTGACCCTCTGTGGCTGTGCATGAGCTAGCCACTGCTCATCTGTTAAGACTCTGATGTCCCCTCAATACCTAGGGATTTAGGGCAGGAGAGAAGCCTACCTCACCTTCCCTCTTGACCCCATCTCTTGCCCTGAGATACAGTAGGCATAAGATCCCTGTAGGCTAAATAATTGCCCCTCAAAGATAGTTCCTAATTTCCGGAACCTGCGAACACTACCTTATATGGCAAAGTCTTTGCAGAAGTGATCAAATTAAGGATTTTGAGATTAGAGGCTTATTCTGGATTATGCAGTTGGGGAGCACTAAACACTATCACAAATGTCCTTATAAGAAAGAGGCAGAGAGAAATGTGACACATACATAGAGAACACGAGGTGACTGTGGAGGCAGAAATTGGAGTGATGTGGCCACAAGCCAAGGAATGCCCTCAGCCACCAGAAACTGGAAGAATGGGTTCTTTCCCAGTCTCTCTGAAGGGAGTTTTGGCCCCATGTTACTGGTTTTAGACTCTAGAACTGTGAAAGAGTAAATTTCTTTTGCTTTAAGCTACCCAGTATGTGGTAATTGGTTACAATAGCCACAGGAAACTAATACCAGAAGTTCTCTGTGGACACCCCAGTCCTCTTTGTGGGGGTACCTTCAGGTCATAGCAAACCCCATGGTTTGCATCTCCTTTGGGTGACTGATCACTGACTCCTACTGCTGGGCCATCTAGTAGAGCCCTAGGGAAGCTCGTACACCTATAGTGCGGGGCAGTGGGCAGAGTTCACCTCATCACTGCACCCCTGTCCTTTCCTACCACTTCTGGTCAGGAGTGGATGTGAGTCCTCTCCTTAACTCTGCTGCTGGAGAGAGACAGCATGTCCAGGAGGGAGGGTGGGGGCACAGAGCCAAAGAGGCAACAGCCATCCATTCCCTGCCTCCTTTTTTGACATTGAGGGTCCCCAGGTCAGTTTACCCCCATCTTCCCAGCCCTGTTGCTCAAGGGCAAGGGCTTTCTGGAACAGTTTTACTCAGTGCACTGGGAACAAAGGAGAAACCAAATGCCTTGCTTGGGAGCGACCCATATGGAGGAGGCAAGGCTAGGCCCACTGACAGGATAATTGCTTAAATATCTGCTTTAAGTATAAAGGCAGACTCTACCTCCAGCTGGAGTTCAGGTTCCCATAGGTCATGAAAACAAAGGGGGGAATGGGAAAATTAAAGAGGAATAGAAATGGAAATGATTAGGAAAGATTGCCACTACTTACAGTGGGGGATGGTGGGGCGCTGGGAATTAACCCTTTTGGGATTGTGCAAGTAGGGTGTCGGCTCCCAGCTCTCGGCTTTCCTTCCAGGATGGGAAAGCTGAAGGCCTGAGTGCACGGGTGAAACGCTCTGCTCCAGGGCAACTCTCCAAGGATCCAGAGAAGAGGCTGGTGGGGCTTGTCCAGGTGCTGGGCTATGGGCAGTGTGAGTTGGTGATGACTTTGGCGGGGCTGAGTTTGTGAGCAGCAATATTCAGTTGTCCTCATACTTTATCAGAATCTTTCCTTCTTCCTCTGCTACTTGAGTCCGTCTTATCGCCTGGCTGGGGATGCCTCCTTCTGCTTCATGTTTCTGCTGAGCCAGCACTCTGGCACTCCTTTGGTCGGGATGGGCACTCTCTGCACTCACTCTCATAGCATCCTCTGTTTCTTCTTTGCAGTCTTCTGTATGTTGGTAATTGTTAAATTAATTGTAATGATCTTATCTACTCAATTCTAAGAAGCACATGTTTTCACATTTTCACATTCCTGGAATTAGGGCCTGCCTTACAATCAATGGGCATATTTAATGGGTGTATTAGACATGGTTCCCCAGAGAAATAGAGCCAATAGGATGTGTGCATATGAAAATGTGTGTGTGTGTGTATATATATATATATATATATATATATCATATATCCTATCTATATAGTTATAGCCTATCTGTCTCTATCTCTGTATCTATGGATATAAAGAGAGATTTTAAGGAATTGGCTCATGGGATTGTGGGAGCTGGCAAGTCTTAAGATTTATGCGGTAGAACAGCAGACTGGAAACTAAGGCAGGATTTCTGTGTTGCAGTCTTGAGACACCATTCCATTTACTTTGGGAAACCTTAGTTTTCACTCTTAATGCCTTCAACTCATTGGGTCCACCTATATTATGGAGGATATTCTGCTTTACTTAGAGTCAACTGATGGAAAATACTAATC
This sequence comes from Vicugna pacos, assembly GCF_048564905.1. Taxonomy (NCBI): domain Eukaryota; kingdom Metazoa; phylum Chordata; class Mammalia; order Artiodactyla; family Camelidae; genus Vicugna; species Vicugna pacos. The sequence goes on from NC_133001.1 coordinate 17,319,286, forward strand.
ACATCTAACAATTATTTTCACTGCAACATCCAGACTAGTGTTTGACCAAACAACTGGGCACCATAGCCTAGCCAAGATCACACATAGAATTCACCACTACAGTAGAATAGTCATTGGTTTGTTTGTTTATTTTCATTCATTCATTCCCTCCTCCAAAAAATCGACTATAGAAATGTGTACAGTCCTGGTGAATGCCTTAAGCATTGGGCTATGATGGCATTTGTTTTGATCTGCCTTCCAGTAGGCTATGGGCTTGATGAAGGCAGGGGTCATACTTGTTTGTTCACCGCAGCATCCTCAGTGCAGAATGCTGGCACATAGTGGATGCCCAGTATTGGTTAACTCCCTTGACTGGCTGCTTGGCTAAGCAGTAAATGTTTGGATTCAGGTGCGCCTTTGACTTTAAATTTCCTCTCTTTGGGAGTGTCAAAGGGCCTTTCTCCACTTCCTTTTCCCTTTTGTGCAGGCTGCATGTTCCTTTTCTTCTCTCCATCTCCCTGTCTTTCTGGCTTCTTGTCCCCCATCCCTTTTATTTGGCTAATGCTCTATGCCTAATCATGTTAGCCAGCACTGGCATTATAGAGATGTTTGCAATCCAACCCGGGTCTGATTATGAGCTTCAGCAGCCTGAGGCTACTTCAAGAATGTGTTGATTGGTAGGGGGTGGGGAGCCCCCAGAGGGGGCCAGCATATTTGGCTGATGGGGCCGCCCACATGTGTGTCTGGGCACCACAAGAGAGCCTGGGCTGGTTGGGTTTTGGTTCTCCCCTTGATCAGGCTCCTGGTGGGGTATTTATCCTGGCTGGGTGTCTAAGCCCTTCCTGATTGTATTAAGCCTCATGAAAGTGAGGCCCAAAACAATCCGGCTAGTGTGGCTAGTGCTGTAACCACAGCAAAGTGTGCTCCATATTTCTTGCCATTCTCTGTTTGAGCTCATTTCAACTTTCTCCCAACACTGGGAGTATAAAGAAACTGCCACGTGTTTCTCTGGTTTGCAAGCATTACCTCATTTCCCTTGTCTAGGATATTAATTCAGAAATATTTATTAAGTGATTTCAGGATTTGGGGCAATTTTGAAAGCATTCAGTTCAAATTCCAAGAAGGATGCCATAGTTTTAAAGGAAATTAGCTACCTCTCCCCTTCTCTTTATTTTCTCAAAAGCACCCTGTATTTTTCTTCAGAGCATTTTGCTTTCTTGTCATTGTTCCCTGAATTATTCACAATCATTCCCTCAATGTCTGTCTTCTCTACCAGACTGTAAAAATCTCCATCTGGCCAGGGTTCATGAGTGCTGTCTTTACCACTGTATTTCCAGGGACAGGCACAGTAAGTTCTTGGCCATCTATTGACTACATTTTGATTGACAAAGATATGGCATCCTACCTGGAAAATGTAATTATGTTTCTGAAAGTTTGCACACAGCAAGGAGGAATATTCAAGTAGTTGCATATAGTTATGCTTGTGAAAATTGGGTCCTTGGAATCAAGCTAAGGACCCATGCAAAGAGCTTCAAGTGTTTCTTTCTTGTGTTTCTTGAAAAGATCTGAGACAGGACTACCTGAGTCATCATCCCTAGGGAGGCTAGTGTGAAATGAAATTATGTTGGGTTGTACAGTTGTGAAGATGCATGCCCCATGTGTATATATTGTAGGATACTGTATTTTGCAAAAATCTGGGGCTCTGTGAATCAGACTTTCTGGACTCACATCCTGGTTCTACCAATTTCTTGATGTTCCATATGAATGCTGTATGGCCTTCAGCACAATGTTTGCCATCCCTATGCCTTGGTCTATGCATCTATAAAAGGGACTAATAATAGTCCTCACCTCATAGACTTGTTTTGGGATTGAGATAATTTATGCATAGTACTTAGGTCAATGCCTTGCTCAAAGTAAGCTGAATAAATGTCAGTTATTATTATTTCTATAAATATGTAGTAGTAAAGTTGTCTTCGCAAGCATGGTGAGTTTAAAAAAAAAAGAGAGAGAGAGAGATGTTTTTTAGGAGAAGGGGAAACTCCAATGACTGAAAACCACATGGGCTGTGTGGAAAAGGAAGTGGGCTCTGATACAAGTAGAAATAATGCTGATAGTCCAGGACACAGCACTTTAGGGAGGAAGAGAAGGAAGGATCAGTATAGAGAAGACATGTAGTTATAGAATAAGTCATTGGTGAGTATTAGCAAAGCATTGGGATGACAGAATGAAAAAGTGGGGGATACATTCAACCGTGGACTAGTAGTACCAATGGAGTTGACTCATTTGGCATCTGGTTGCTTCCAACCATGCTCACCTGACATCAGCACAAATGGTCACTTCAATTCAAAGTTCAGTCCAACCAACATTCAGGGAGAGCTGGTAACTTGCCTCTGTGAGGCCCAAACACCAAATCATTATCTGGCCTGGCTGGCTTTTAGGATTGGGCAGTTCTGACAATAGCACCTGCCAATGCCCCCAGGACAGTTATTGGGGTCAGAAATTGCATTACTCAGCAATTACTAGCAGCACCCCAAACATTTCTGATTTCAGAGTAATCTTGTAGTAAAGGCAAAATTGATCAGAAGGTATGCCGTCTTGCCGCTCAGAGCAAACATGAATGACTTACCATAGAGACACAGTGATGCAATTTTGTCATCATATCCCCCTACTTCATTCTATAGAGTGGGCATGAAATACACTGTTTGAAGTAAAAGCATATTCCCTTCCCAGTCTTCCTCCCATCTTGGCCCACAGTGGGGTTTCTGGCCAATCCAGGATTGATTTTCTTTATCTTTTTAATTCCTTCAAAATGAAAGACTCAGTTTTAATTGACTGAGGTATAATATTATTATATTAAAAAGGATATATTACGGATAGTACTGTGTTTTTTCATCCCAAGGAACTTCTCACATCAACTGGTTATTTGATTTTTTCAACAACCCTTTGAGGTAAGTTGGGTGGATAAGGATATTATTAATTTCATTATGAACATGGAGACTCAAGGAGGGGAAGTGATCATTTATCCAAAGACATACATTGGTTAAACTGGTGATAATAATAGCTAATACATAGCAGTTACCTTGTACCAAGTACTATTATAAGTATTTATTTAATCCTCACAGTGACCAAATGAAGAAGGCACTATTATTATCCCTGTTACACGGATCAGGAAACTGAGGCATGGAAAGATGAAATCAACTGCCCACAATTACAGCTGGTAAGTGGTGGAGCTGAGGTTACAACTCAGCTATCTTGGCTTCAGAGTCTAGCTACTATCTGCTGTGATATGTTGGATGGTGCAGTGTGTGGTCTCAGGGATTCTCAGGCAACTCCTATTCCAGTTACTGTCTCCCCTCACGGTTTCCTGTCTTCTTTGAGGATCTCCTAATCTTAGATGGACAAAGTGTGTTCTAAAATGTGACAAGACCAGAGACTTTTAAAAGAAATATGTTTATTTATTAATTTTTTAATAAAAGCTAGAGCACTAGCTGGAGAAAAAAACAGGGACCACCTTCAAAATGATAATGAGATGAAAGATTGAAGCTAATGAGGAGAGAAAATGCTACTGAAACTAGTCTCACTCTTTCGGTTGTTGCCAAGATCTCCTGTTGGCTCCCTGCTCTGTGCAGTTTTACTTTGTCGAGGTAGGAGGAGGCATATCAACGCCGAAGTCAGACTCATTGTGGAGAAGAGTGAAGGGTCTGTGTCAGTTGCATTTTCTTTCTTTGTGAACTTCAGAGAAGTGTTGGCAGCAACCAGATTGGAGATCTTACAGGTAAGGGTTTTAGAGCTTCTCAGAGAGCCTGCGTTTTTGGTGAGCTCCTAGGTTTGTGGGATGTAGAATTCATGTGAAAACTATTCAAATATTCTGAAAGAAAGAGATTTTAATATTAACTTTTGAGTTGATTGTAGGTGGTTTTGGTGCTAATAGGTTAGGACATGCTATTCAGAAATTAGTTCCTTATAGCCAGGGGTCAAAAGGCAATTCCCAGGGTCGTTTTGAGACAGTGAGATTGCACCGAGAAGGAGGTAGCTGACTTTTGGTTCTTTAGATCACCAAATTTTTTTGTGATTGAGGTAATTAATTTGTTACTATCAGTGTATGATTTGTAAAAAATGCAATTTTCTAAGTGGCAAATTTTCTCCCATGGAAGAGATGGCTTTTGATCGGGTGGGAGTGGGGTGAGGAAGTGAGTAGGGGTTTTGGGGGCTCAGAAGTTTGTTTCTTGCCTAACTTCACATGCAGCACGGTAACTAACTCAGATAACTCCATGGGGGCCTCACCTGGCTTTCCTGTATGGTGTCTAATTTTCTTCCGTCTGAGTTATAATGTAATCACATTAAGTTGTCAAAACTTGGACTGTGGAAGAGAGTAAGGTAATAGAGGGAGACCCAAATTCCCTGGGCATTTCTGCTTAACATGACTTTTATGACCTTTGGCATAAGTATTAACCTGAGAATGCCAACTTTGTCATGTCTACAAGTATGTGTTCATGGGTGGACAGGGTGAGATGAGGGGTGACATTTGACATGTATTACAGTAGGCACAATGCCAAAGCAGACAATTGAAAAATGAAACTGTATGCTAAATAGTTTATTTGACATCTTTAGACAAATAAATTGTGTTGCTTAAGAGAGTTTTAGCTTTGAAAAATTGGAATTGATAATCTTATGGATTTGTGTGTAGTAAATGTTGTGTGCCTGTAAATTTAAAGAAGGGATTGATATGCATTTATTGATACTCTCTGAGGGTAATTAAAAACACTGCCTTCTACACAGACTGGAATATTTATCTGATTTTTATTGATTTATAAAATTGTAAAAGTAATGTAGCAATAACATTAAGTGAATTTAGAAGAGGGGAAAAAAAAGAAAAATCTCCAGCAATCTTACTATTCTGATGTCATAACTTTTTTCATGTTTGACTTTTCCCTTTTTGCTATTTGCTGATATATTTTTACCCAGTTGGAATCCTAGCTACACAGACTTTTAATTTACCCAGTAAGATTTGCAAACTGGAAACAGCTTCAGTAGTAGACCCATGGACAGATGAGCAAGAAGGGGCGTTAGAAAGCGTCTGGCTTGCTCTTCTTGTTCTGTAGGTGAAATGGCAGAAGCCCAGAGACGTGAAGGGATTTGCTTGAAGGACAGAGATTGAGAGTAGCTGAGCTGGGGCTTTTCCCAACACAGTACAGCTTCTGACCACGCCACGATTTCTCTCTTAGTCCTGAGACTTGCCTCCAACACCACGTATCTCTTTAACTTGTGTGTATATTCATAAACATATTTATATACATATGTGTGTATATATACATATCAATATATATTTATAGACATGAATTGCTAATAGATGGAAAAGCTTAATTATGACAAACTCCAACTTTATGAACAATTATAAACACTGAAAAGATTTGAAAAAATATTCATGAGACTATGGAATTTTACATTTTCACACATAACAAGTCTCCTAAAAAAGTTTTTTCTAAGATTTGATGCTATGTACTGCTTGGTCATTTATGATGGGATGCCACTGCCTAGAAATGTGAAAACCTTGGCCCTGGGAAGTAAGCCCATAGGAGATGAAAAAGAAAATAAAGTTGTAGGGTGAGTTCCTTACAATGGACAATTGTTTTCTCACAAATGAAACAAAAGTTTATATAAACCTTTTTTAAATGGGGAAACCACAAGCCTATTTTATTTATTTGTTTGGTTCTAAGTGGTGATAAAGATTGATTTCCCATTGTGATGGAGGGTCTATTAAAAAAAAAAATTCTGGCCTTTAATATTAACCTTTAGCAGAAGTCTATAGAAATGGTAGTCACCATCTTGGAATGTTTTTAATACATCTAAATTAAAGCTTTCTCTCTTTTAAGTGTAGTTAGCCATACCTTTGGAAATGAATAACTACAGAGAATTAAAAGAGAATGAAAACATCTAGCCAGATTTGCTTGAGACATAGATTTGTAGATAATTTTAGGGAGGGGATTTTTTTCCCTTGACTGTAAATCAATTTTGGTAGTTAAAAATATCTGTCAAAGGCAAATATTTTTCCAACTTCAAATCAGCTCCTTGAATGAACATTGCTTTTTTTTTTTAAATAGAAGATGCTCTTTTGGATTTTCTAGTTCAGGAAGAATCATGTATCTCTAGCACATCAGCACACACTGTCACAAAAATAAGTGCTTAATAAATATTTCTTAATGGGATTTTCTTCATTCAGTTCCTTTACCTTCTGGCCTGTCTCTCCTGTTGGTACTCTCCAGAAACAGGTCTTCTGTGTAGTTTGTATCTGTCTAGTAGACAAGGTTATGCTGCAGTAACAAACTAGCCAGACATCTCTGTGACTTTGCACTCATGCTACATATCCATCTTGGGTCAACAGAGAGGCTCTGCTCATCTAGTCACTCAGGGATTTAAAGCGATGGAGGTTCTGTTTCAACAAGTCGTCCTGCATCATTGTTGTAAGGAGGAAAGGATCCTGAGCATTGTGTTGCTCCTAAATCTTCTACCCAGAAGCAACACTTATCACCTTCTGTGTTGGCTTAGGCAAGACATATGGCCACTCCTTGGTCAAATCCTACCATGTTGTCTGGAAGGAGGATCAGAATAAGTAGGAACAGTCTTGATGACTACAACATTATTATATATGATGGTGATTCAGGTGGACTTTTTCCTAAAGAGTTTAAAGTGTTTTCAGTGTTTATACCTAATCCACAGTTAAGTGGGATAGGTAGATTGGTGGTGTCACTGCTCCTGGAGGAAGTGAAAGGACATAGGGACTTACTTGAAGACATGGAATGTGTTAGTAGATATCCTGACACCCAGACCTCCAGATGCCTGATGTGCAGTCTTCAGAACCACCTTCATGAATGGCTCTCATTAGTCTTTTCAGGAATAACTCTCATTTCTTTAAACATCTTGAATCCAGGTCTCTGTGTGATGATGAGTATTTGCAGTTTCAATGGACTTTGAAATGACTGGCCTTTTTTTCTGGAACAGTTCTGGGAGGCTGGATTGTGTAGACTATAAATAAGAAAATAAAATTTGGATTAAAGTCAGGCAGGTCTGGGTTTAAATTCTGGTTTTGTCTGTCTACCATGTGACCTTGGGGAAGTAACTTAACCTGTCTGAAATTTTCTTTCTTTGAAAAATGAGGATAATATTCCCCGCCTTGCAGGTTGTGGTGATGAGAGAGGAAAGGCTGTAGAAGGCATAGCACAATGCTTGGCACCCAGGAACAGTTATGTAAGTGGGATAACATCACCCAATTCTTCAGCGCTTTGGTTGCCTGCATTTTGAGCACTGGAACAGGCCCAGGAATGCTGGGGGCACTGTTCCCAAGTGAGGCTGATATCGTTTGAAGATAAACAACTTGCTTTCTGTTTGTTGTAAGCTTCTCAACTTATTTTGCTAAAATATTATAAAGTTCTAAGTTCCACTATACATTTCATGGCCTTTTTTGTTTTGTTTTCTTTCCTCCCCAGTTCTTGGAACTGCTTTTAGGGCAACCCAATAGTCATGGTGTGGGCAAGGAGGCACCAAGGAATTACTGAAGTCAAACAGCAGCTTCTAGAAGCAACCTCATCCTAGTTCCAAGAAACTTTTAGACAGTGCCAAGGAGACTTTCTGTTATTTATGGGGAAGCTTGAACAGTGGGCATAGCCGAGAGGAATCTCAGCACTGAGCTGGCCGCCTTGTTGAAAAGCATACCTCTGCTCTAGGCAGAAGATGGTCTGGTCTCGCTTGCCCTGTTTATGGGACGCCAGCTTCATCTGTTGTGGTTCGTGTGGGCGGGCTCACATGTTTCAGCGGTGTTGTTGGGTGCTTTGTAGGTCTTCTTTCACTCTGAGTTTCTCTTTGCTCCACTTTCAAGGTGAATTGCAGTAAGGCTGGACCAAAGTCAGGAGGATTTGGGAAAAAGAAAACAAAACATCATTTTGATTCAACAGTTGCTTAGTAAGTAGCTGCTGACCAGGAATCCACCACTTGTTTTGACTATTCTAAGCCAAAAAAAGAAAATTCAAAAGGGTTTATGAGCATAGATACCATCTCTGTTTTTTTAAGGCCCACAAATAAAATCTAATCTTTAGAAGTGTGTACCTGCTTGTAGAGAGACAAAATTTGGAATGTGTCTAATTAAGCAACTCAAATTGAAAACTAGTTAAAATCCCATCCCTTAGATTTCATTTTAAATACCTCCTCTCCTCTCGTTTCTCTCCCTCACCCCCACAGCTCTAGCTGGCTTCTTTCTTCCTTCCCTCTCTCTGAGATGCTGAAATGGGTTTATGTTTAGCAAGCCTATTCAAAACCTGGAAGGTCGATGCTTTTCTTTGAGCTGCTTTGAATAAATGATAACAAAACATGATCTTTGCTCAATACCCCCTCCCCCACCTCTTTCTCCCCAACCTTTTTTTTTTCCTTTCCGTAATATACTGGGGAGAAAAAAACTTTCCAAACACAGAACTTTATGGCCAGAGACAATCTGGCTGCTGGAATAAACAGTCTGCTCCCTCGTTTACCATTCCATCATGGGCTTAAATCCTGAGAAGCTCGCGGCTGCCCGCAATAGTTCTTGCTTGGCAGCAGGGAAGTCTGCCAATGTCCCATCAGGCTTGTTTCTTAAGCAAAGTTGTATAAGTTAACAGGTTTTATTGTTGGGGGTAATCTGGGGTTGTTCTTACAGGAGGAAGGGACGAGGCCCCCAGAGTGTTTGCCAGCAACAGCCCTTGGCTTTACTCATTCCCGCTCCTCATTAATTTGTGTGAGCTCAGCTTGGATAACAAACGGTGGGGCAGGGGGATCCTATTCAGCCAGGCCTGGCCCTGGTAAGGCCTGTGAGCTAATTGCTCTAATTGAGTGGGAGGGGCTGCCTTCCTCTCGATTCTATCCCTTCCTGGCCCTGTTTGGAGAGGAATGAATGGAGGCCCACTTCAGCTCCTGCTGGCAGCCCTGCGGCCGGCTGGGCCCTGGGATCCACTGCTGGGATCCACATCACGGTCAGCCCTCTTACAACTGCTGCTCTGGTCCTTCATTGTGTGAAGAGTTATTCCAACAGTGCTCATTCTGGGCTTTGCTCTCTTGCTTTCTCTTGCTTTCCTTTTGGGTTGAGAAACATTCTGCCATAATTTATATCTGGGAAACAGCATTAGAAATGTGTTAGCGTTCCGCTCCGGATGGACAGATCATTTACAACCAGCACAATATATTATCAATGTGCTGCTCTTTAGGACCTGCTATGTAATAGACATGTAATGAAGCATAGGGAACATGGATTTCATTTCAAGCCCCGAAAGGGGAAAATGATTTCTGGGTGGAAAACTCACCCCAGGTGGGGGGCAAGGGGTGGGGGCTTGGGGGCCGGGGGAAGGGTCTGTCTCTTTAAGACAGACTAGGAGGCAAACCAAAAGTCATCAACTCCGAAAGTAACAAATGAGAGCCCAGAGCTGTGGAGCTAATGCGCAAACTTGTTTCTGTCCTCTATGGCGCCATCATTTATTCAGGAGGTAGAAGCAGAAGATGGGGACTTGCATTTGCTTGATACTCAATTATACATTAGTGTACATCACTTGGCAATCTGTTCATATCAATTTAATTGGATTTTAATATTGCCTCTGATCTTGTTGTCCAATTAACAGTACTGGCTGGCAATAAAGCAGAACCACACACTATGTAACACCTTTGATCCCTGCCATATGGAGCTCTTCCATTGATTACCACATTTTCAAAAAATTTCACTCTCTCAATATGGGCTGTGATAAATGGGAGAAAAAGCACATCCCTGATGTGATAAAAATTTCACTTCAACTCGCAACTTCATTTATTTTGTTGACATTCGGCTCTGATTAAGAACAATAAAAAAATCATGCCCTGAATATCATATGCAAATACAACCCTGGGCATGAATCTAATCATGCCATGGGAGCATTACCATGACTAGCCTGGCATCGGCTCAATATTTTTTAAAGTGACAGCATACACTTCTGGGTTCGCTGTGCAAAGTAGTCGCCACTGCTATGTCATTTAATAAACATCTGATATTTCGGTTCCCACCAAGGCATGAAGAAAGCATCTGAATTTCTGCCTGTTGTTATGAGGCCTGTGCCTTCAGGTGATGCCTGGCATTGACCTCTCCTATGCCCATCTCTCTACTCCCTGCTCCCCGGGAGCCAGGCAGCTAGGTGGGAGCTGGGATATGGTGAGGTTCCTGGGTGACCCCTCAGGCTTCCACCTCATCTTGGGGCCACGTTTCAGGATGGGTTGGGGGATGGAGCTTTCATTTGGAAGGGGCTGGAAAACCAAGGACAAGACCTGCCTGCTCTAGGAAGCTCGTGAATGTGTGTGTGCACGCCAGCTTCCTGTTTGCCTCTTGGAGTTATGCAAGCAATTACGGCTTAATGCCCTGGAGACACTCCCAAATGACAGGATTAACCCCCAAGGGAAACAGGCTTCTGTTGTGAAGGATTACATCAACGTTCTAAAAAGCCCTTCCACAGCTCTGAGGAATCGCTGATCCTTTTCATGCCTCCACAAGAAGGTTGCCAGTGGCCAGAGCCTGGAAATGCCGAGAGGCCCCTGTCTGATTGTGGGCTCTGCTCTCTCACTTTTCTGCTCATCCTGCTCCGGGACAGACTCCTGGATCATCTCTGTGCCTGTGCTGCTGAGTGTAAGCCAGCTGGTCCTGGGGAGTTTGAAACTCCCAGCTTTAGAACAGGGTCGGCTACCCCAGCACTCATGGGAACTTGGGATAGAAGCAGGGTGGGCAAGGTGGCTGTGCCCAATGGAAGTGGCAGCCAGGACTCTCCTGGAATCCCGACAACTTTGGAATGTGGGAGGGGGCTAAGGCTGTTGGTTACATATGTCATAAATTATTTCTTGACCATTAGCAGTGTTTCTGCCTCATAACTGTTCTTCAGGCATATTAAATCAGCGAGAAGGAAGAGCATGCTAGGACATCTGGGGCTGCCAGATAATTCAGTTAATTTCTATTCCCTTGAACCTGGAGGTGTTAATTTGGAAGCACAACAGAAGAGTCTGAAGAATGCTAATACGTCATTTGAATGATTAATGCAATCAGGGGGATTTGGGGGACCTCTGTTTACTCTTTAATTTTGACATGGCACAGCAAGGAGGAGAGTGGCTAATTTTCCAAAGTTAAGGTCAAGTTGGTTTCATTTCAGTCACATGGCCTCGGCTGGGGTTTGGGGAGCTAGGGTGACTCAGAAGGGCTGTATTAGGCGATGGGGGCTAGTTTTGTTCATATAATGGCTACCACCAGGAAAACAGATGAAATTGTTTGTGATCTGATGAGCCCTGTCTTCTTGGGTAAGGAAGCTCCCAGAAGCTGCTGGGAACAGCAAACAGAAGAAAAAAGAAAGAAAGGAAAAGAGACAGCCTGGAAAATCGTAGCTGAAAATAGGTGATAGCCTTATAATGTACATGTATTTTTATCTGACATTTCCAAATTGAGTGGCTTTCTTTAAAAGAAGGAAAATATTTCCAAATTTATTTAAATGGAACCTTATTAGGGAAAGCTTAGGACTGTGCAACTATTTAAAAATATATTTTGAGGAGAGACGCAAAGGAAGACCTTTAATTCTTAGCAGACTGTAGGCATTTTAAAGAAGCCTTGTGTCTGTTTATTGTGCTGCCTCTGATTAGAGGCAGTTTATGACTGTGATAACAGAATATATCAAAGGGCACTTTCCCCCCACCAGCCAGACACTATAGTATCTCCTTTTTAAAACAAAGGAGGTATTGTGAGAGTGAAAGAGATTTGGCCCCAAGCACTAAACAAATTCTAGAGAGCAGGAAAAACCCTGTTATTATGTTAATAGTAAATTAATGTTTTGCAATTTACCCATATCACCTCAGAATAGGTGTTGTTCAAAAGTACCTATTGGAAATATTCGGCAAACACACTGGAGAAGAGGAGAAGTCAAAATGTTTAGCCTCCTATAAAGCCTTGTGTTTAATCTACAAATGGAGCTTCCCGGTGCTAGAAATACCTGTTTTCCTGTGGTGCCACCCAGACGCTGCTTCCGGAAGCTGGGATGCAGGGCCACCTTCCTGACAGTCTCCCGTGGTTTAGAGTTTTCCTTGTGTGTTAATGACCAGGATGGACAGTAGTGGATGAACAGAAACGGAAAGGATCTTTCCATCTCAGAATTCTTTGACTCAGTGACTAGCCCAGACTTCCTGAGTCTATAACACAGTGAGTATCACTTCTCAATGACCACTGCCTTTGGCCTTTTGTCTTAGACGACCCATGGGTCTAAGTTTAAATAGGGCCCTGAGTTTGAACAGACCTCAGTTTTGATGTTCATGGAAGCAGTACATATGAACTTCTTTGTGCAAGTCCAATATAGAGATTAATAAACATTTTACAGAGGAGCTATACATGCCAGGAAATGTACAGAACCCTTTTTTGGAACATAAGATTTTTCTCAGTTAATTCTCAAAACAACCCTGAGAGATAGGATTTATTACCCATATTTTACTGATTAGGAAATTGTTGCTAAGTAACTTGCCTAAGGCCCCAGCTGAGAGGGTTGGGGGCATGTTTTCTGGCCAGGCTCTTCTAGGCACAACTGTGAAGTGGACTAATTCCTTTAGGACCCTAGGCATCCTCTCTGGTACATTTTCCCTCTCTCAGTGATGTTTCCTCTTTCCTTCAGGCATCCTCTGTGTGTGTGTGTGTGTGTGTGTGTTATATTTTATGCTCTATGTTTTCACCAAAACCTACTTTCAAAAAAATATCTTATTTTAGTCATATATTCTTTAGTATGAGTTTAAACCCAAGTCAGAAACCATGCTAGGCTTTTTTTTTTAAAACATATAATTTTTCTTGATTAATTCTCAAGGGATCTCAGTATTTAAAATTTTATAGCTAATAATGGAGTAAAATATTCTACCTGCCTAAGTAGCTGAGGCATTAACAAGTAGGAACAATTAGGGCAGATTTGCCTTAATCTTTCAAGTAAAGTAAATGTTGGCTTTCTCTGCCATACGCCAACTAGAAGCACTCTGGAAAACAGGATTTCTGGTAAACCTTATTATGGACAATGGAAATTGTTTTAAATAAAGCACCAGAATAGGAGTGAGGAAGCCTGGATTTCAATCTCATGTCACTAAAATGTGTTTTGGGGCATACAAGACTGGAAAATGAAAGACTTGGATCATAGCTGTATTCTCTCTCTACCTCCTCATCCATAACAGACATTATTGATTAATCTTGGGGCTCTATCTGATCAAGCCTGAATGCTGTGTGGAATCCATCTCTACTGATCCTCCAAGCAGCATTATTTATCTGTCATTTGCAGTTGGCATTCAAGACGAAACCTGTTGCCACCCAATGACTAGATGGTATCCAGCATTTCTTCTAGTTAAAAATTCTCTTAGATCTTCAATGGAGGCATGTAACTAGATCCATGGTTCCTAAACCTGTCTGAGCATAAGCACTAGGGGCTTTGTAAATACACCTCGTCAGTCAGATTCTCTAGGAGTGAAATTTGAGAATCTGTATTTCTCTAAAGCTCCTCCACTGATTGTGATGTAGCCAACCTATGGACTGGCATTTGGGCACTGCCACTTAAGACAATGTGATTCAGAGTTTTTTTCTTTTTTTAACAATGAGAATTTACAAGTTGAAATCATTGGCAGTTTTAGTAGAGCCTTGTGAATTGACTTTTAATTAGCTAAACATTTCTGATGAATTTCTACTTTTAAGTTATGCTCTTTGTCACCAATCTTCTGAAGAGTCCTATGAAATACAGCTCATTTTTGGACTTATCATAGTGCCCTGCTCTGGCTGGGTTCAAATATTGGACACACAAGCTTATCAGTTGGGTGGCTTTGAATAAGTTATTTAACATAGGCAAATAATTTAATCCTCTATAAAACCAACATTAGAATACCTACCCTTGTAGAGTTGTTGAGATTCCAAGATTCTGTTATTTCTGCTTGATAATGTACGTTAACAGTTACTGAGCACCTATCATGGACCAGGTCTTATAAAATCAAGTTGAGAGGCAAGATGCTTAAACAGAATCATGGCTTCTGAACGTCTTCTAAACCAGTGTTTTACTTTTCTTATCATGATTCCCATGTTACACTTAAGCACGTGTGTATACACAGACAACTGAAACAAAAGTTTCTCAAAGCAATATTTATCCTTGCTGTGTGTAACGCACTTTACGATTTTCCATTCTATCCCATTAAACAATACTGACCATGACCCCCACATTAATATCATGGGCCACTAGTGATCATTACCTGTGCTAGACCACTCTCTTCCCCAGTTCACTTCAACATGACCATCCACCTTGTTTATATACTACTTCCAGTGATGGAGAAACTCTTTGAAGCCAGGAAAAATATCTCTCAATTCACTCTAGCTAGCATTAATTGAGCATCAACTATGAAGAAAGCAGTCAGCTGTCTTCATGCTGCATGATTTTATCTAAGAGCCTGTAAACTGATTATTTGGAGTGCTGATTGGGTTTCCATGGTACCCTTAGCTGATCCTTGGGTATCCAGGATCTCCTCTGGTACTGCTTTCTATTCTAGACTATGAAGTCTTCATTCCTATCAAAACTCAGCTGTCCAGTGACTCAGTGTTGATAAGCTAATTACGGCCAGGAGGTTCCTGACTGACGGTGACAGGTATTACCTTGGGATTTAAAGAGTAACCTTTGAAGGCTAAAACAAGGACTTTTTTTTATTAGACAAAGCTAGTAGAGAATTTTGGTCTTGATAGAATTTTGGAACCATTTGAAACTTTCTACTCTTGGGCACCAGGACTGAGAATTTAGACTGAGTGTGCAGTTGTATGTTGGACTCAGATTGGACTAGTGGTGTATGCTGTCATGGTTCCTCTGAATATGCCAAAGTATAAGGGATGCTTCTGTGAGTGTTTGTTTTGGTCTAGAGGGCAGGTGAGACAAAAAGTTCACATGTGCATTCTAAAGTGTGAGGCATGACCAAGAATAAATTCCTGGATGAGGACTGCAGCAGAAATAATCACATAATTCATGTTTGAGGCAATGACAGTGCACTTATGTAGGGGAAGCACTTACGTCTGAAACTCAGATTTGTGTCAGGTTAACATCAGGGTTGGATTCCTTTGAATTGATTAAACTGATTGTTACTTGAATTAGCTATATGGCCATTAAGCACTGATCCAAAAGAATTTCTGATTTAAAAAAAATCAATATAAAGTTGCTGATTTGATAAGAAAGACACCTGGATGTCCTTGTTAAGCCATAGGGAGGTTTCTGATACCCTCTTCCTGGGGGTTGGCTGTAATGGTCATCAAGATTAAACTCTTTAAATCTGCAGTGATATTGCATTAACCAAGGATAAGTGGGGAGGAAGAGGAGATGCACATACGTTCACACATAGTGCAAAAGGGGAATGGCAGAGAGGGAAGGAGGGAGAGAGAGAGAGTTATAAATGATTCCTTGAGAGACCTGATTGAACCCAGGGATTAACTAGGCTTCACACAAATGAGTGTGTACCACTACATAGTATATTGGAATAGGAAGCTGGGAGTGTTAAAAAAAAAATTCTGGTTTAAGGATCAGCCAGTTGAGTGACCTTAGACAAGTTAATTGACATCTTTGGACTTACTTCCTCATTTAGAAAATAGAAGGGTTAGAAGACAAGATTTCTCTTAGGCCTTTCTATAGCTTGAAAAATGCTATTATTCTAGGGATTCACACATCAGTGAAACATTACAATGGCTTCTAAGCAATGCTGCCCAAATTCATAAATTTACCCATTCAACAAATATTGAATAATAGTGCCCACTAACATTTTAGCTCCTCTGCAAAGAAACGAAAGTTTCTCTGCTGTGCTTGATACTACTACTTGGCCTTTACACTTTTCTGGGCTCAGTCAAAACCCAGGCCATAGCAGGCTAAGGATAGATTCTGTCGCAGGAAAGGAGGCAGGGTAGTTTCAGGATTTAATGCCAAGCCTACTTTGGTCTACAGATGCCAGACATCCTATTTCCTTTTTCTTCAGAGGAGCAGCAGCCAGAAAGGATCTTCCTGCTGGCTTCCATGGGCAGCTGTTGGCTGATGGGTGTTAAGGGGAAGAGAGGGAGGAAGGGTCAACCTTCTCAGGAGCCAACCGGCTATGTGCATCAAAAGCAAACGATGACATCAGTAAACCCTGGTCTTACCCATATAGGGAAATGAGATTCTTATGTAGTTCAGAACTCATCCTTTGGGGTTGGTAGGTCAGAGATCAAGGGAGAAGAACCCAGGGGAAAACCAATTATAAGACATTAAAATAATATGGATCTATATTGTTGAAAATCCTGAAAAAATAAATGAGAAAATGCAGCATGAAGTATCTAACCAAAAACAGAAAGAAGAAACATCATGTCAGTCCAACTGAGCTCATGGTCTTTCTCACTGATTGTGCCTGCATATTTTAGGATACTGCTTGTAGCCTGTTGCCTTAGAATTTATTTTTTACATTGTCTAATTTTACCCCCTAGTCATTACTACAAAACTTACCAACTTTTTTAGAACTAATGAGTTATAGGATGAAATATGTAATAAATATTGTCATATTGATGTAATATAAAACTAATAAATATGCACACAACAGGATTATTTTAATTATCATCTTAGTGACAAGCAGACATAGGAATACATTTAAACTTCTTAAAAACTGGACTCTTTGTTAGGGCAAAAGTTATAGATTATTCCAGGTGATGTAATTTATTTGATTTTTGAAATTTTTAATAAATATGCTATATGTGAATTACATATACAGAAGAGTACACAATCATAAGTGTAAAGCTGAATTTAAAAAAATAAGACTTTATTTTTTAGAACAGTTTTACATTTTCAGGAAAATTGGGAAAATAGTACTGAGTTTTCTTACATATCCCATACCTAGTTTCCCCTATTATTAACATTTTATATTAGTAAGGTATATTTGTTATAATAATTGAGCCAATATTGATACATTATTAACTAAAGTCTATACTTTATTCATATTTCCTTACTTTTAACAGCATGTCCTTTCTCTGTTCTAGGGTCTCACCCAGGACACCACCATACATTTAGTTGTCATGTCTTCTTATGCTCCTCTTATCTGTGACGGGTTCTCAGACCTTTCTTGTTTTGATGACCTGGGTAGCTTTGAGGAGGACTGGTCAGGTGTGTTGGAGAATGCCCCTCATTAAGAATTTGTCTGATGTTTTTCTCATAATTAGACTGGGGTTATTACAGGTTTCTGGAAAGAACACCGTAGTTAGGTTGCCATTCTCATCACATCACGTCACATCAAGGGTACGTACTGTCAACATGACTCATCACTGTTGATGTTGACCTTGATCACCTGGCTGAATTAATATTTGTCTGGTTTCTCCACTGAAAAGTTACTTCCCACCCCTTTCCATACTGTCCTCTTTGGAAGGAAGTCGCTATGTGAAGCCTGTACTTAAGGGATGGGAAACTGTGCTCTACCTGCTTGAGGATGGGAAGTATTTATAAATAATTTGGAATTCTTTTGCATAGGAGATTTATATATGATCTCCAGTTTATTTGTTTGTATTAGCAGGTACTCACTTATTTTATATTTCAGTTTATAATCCAATACTGTTTTATTTTGTTATTCAAATTGTTCAAGCCTTGGCCATTGGGACCTCTTTCAGTTAGCTCCTGTGTTCCTTTGACATACTCTCAGCATTTCAGTTTGTCCTCCCTCACCCAGTTTTGACACTACAAGATACTGCAGGCTCACCTTGTGTATTTCCTGCTCCATTCATAGAATATGGGTTTTCTCCAAGGACCTCTGTTTCCTATTAGTGGAGAATGGTATTGGAAACCAAGATCTGGGTGGTAGGTGTGCTTGTTGCTATTGTAGTGTTGTTGATTCTAGGCTCTCTCAGCTGGCAGAGCAAGGAAATATGTGTGTCTCTACTAATCCATGTATATACATGCACATATATGTAAATATTTCTAAATGAAACCATCTATAAGTTTATATTGATGTCTGTGACTCTAATCCATTGCTATACGGATCATTCTAGCCTTCTTCTTTTGCTTATCTATAAACTCTCATTCCACCTGACTCCCACCATTTGCCACCCATTTACTTAATTGTTCAGTTCCAGTATACATGCACAGGAGTATCAGAAATATTAACCTGTATACCTGTGGGACACACTGTTATCAACTAGAGTACAGTGCTTCTATACAGTTTCTTTTTGCCTTTAGTCTTAAAAACTCTACTCATTTCCAAAGTTACTTGGGTCAGCACCCTTTCCTTCCACCTCCTTCAGCAACATTGTTTCATGCATTTGTAACGCAGTTAGATTGTTTTGTCATCATCTGTATTCCATCATTGTGATCTCCTCATCTCCTATATGAGTTTTAAAACTTTACATACATTAAATTTCACACTTTGTGCTGTAAAAGTCTATACGTTTGGACAAATGTTGTGTATCCACTGTCACAGTATTATATGCTACAATTCACAGCCCTAAAAGTGCCCTGTGCCTCACTTATTTAGTCTGCTCCTCTCCCCCTGAACTCCGGACAACCACTGATCATTTTTACTGTCTCTATAGATTTTCCTTTTCCAGAATGTCATAAAATTGGAATCATATGGTATGTAACTTTTCTGTATGTAGCCTTTTGTACGTAGATTGGCTTCTTACACTTAACAATATGCATCCAGGTTTCCTTCATGTCTTTTTGTGGCTTGATGCTCATTTCTTTTTATTGCTGAATAATATTCGATTGTATGGGTATACCATAATTTATTCAGTCACCTATTGAGGACATCTTGGTTTCCAGTTTGGGAAAATTATGAATAAAGCTATTATAAATATTTGAATACGGGTTTCAGTGTGGGCTTAAGTTTTCAAATCAGTCTGGAAAATATCTAGGAGTGTCATTGCTGGATTGTATGGATGTGTTTATCTTTGTAAGAAACTGCCAAAGTCTTCCAAAGTGAAGTAATTGTATTCCCATTAATAATGAATGAGAGTTCCTGTTGCTCGGTATCCTTGCCACTTTTGATATTGTAAGTTTTTTACAATTTTAGCCATTCTAGTAAGTGTTTAGCAGTATCTTGTTGTTTTAATATGTAATTCTCTAATGACATATGATGTTGAGTGTTTTTTCATAAGCCGTTTGCCATCTGCATATCTTCTTTGATGAGGTGTCTATTCAGATCTTTGGATCTTTTTAAATTGTATGTTTTTCTTATTGTTGAGTTTTAAGAGTTTTTGTATATTTTGGATACCAGTCCTTTATCAGATACGTGTTTTGCAAACATTTCCTCCTAATCTGTGGCTTGTGTGTTGATTCCCTTAATGATGCCTTTCATAGTGCAGAAATTTTAAATTTTAATAAAGTACAACTTTTCCTTCATAGACTTTTGGTGTTCTATATAAAAACTCATTGCCAAACTTGAGAGCACCTGGATTTTCCCGTGTCTTCTTCTGAAAGTGTTATTGTTTTGAGTTTTATATTTAGGTCTATGATTCATTTTGAATTAATTTTGTGAAATTTACTAGGTCTGTGAATTTATTTACTTTTTGTATGTGGACATCCAACTACTCCAGTGCCTTTTGTTGAAATATTTACTCCATTGAATTACCTTTGTTCTGTTCTCAAAGGCCAGCGAGCTAGGTTTGTCTGGGTCAGTTCTGGGCTTTCTATTGTGTTCTATTGTTCTGTGTATCTATTCTTTTACCAAAACTACGCTGTCTTGAACCTGTAGGTTTGTAGTGAATCCTCTACTTTGATGTTATTCTTCAGTATTGTGTTGGTTCTTCCACATCTTTTGCCTTCCCATATAAACTTTAGATTCATTTTGTCAATATCTACAAAATAGCTTGCTGTGCTTTTGATTGAGATTGTGTTGACTCTGTAGATTAAGTTGGGAAGAACTGAACCATGAGCACAGAATACCTGTTCATTAATTTAGATCTTCTTTGATTTTTTAAATCAGAATTCTGCTATAAAAGTTGTACATATTTTGTAGGTTTGTGCCTAAGTATTTTATATTTTGAATGTATTGTAAGTTTTTTTTTTGTTTAAGATCCCAGTTGTTTGTATAGAAAACTGTTATGTAGAAAAGCAATTGAGTTTTGATAGATTTATCTTGTGTTGCTTGTATAGCAACCTTACTGTAATCAGGTATGAGTTATGCAAGTTTTTTTTGTTGTTGTTGTTCTTTCTTTGGAATTTTCTACACTGGCAACATGTCATTTGTGAACAAAGATAATTTAATTTCTTTCTTCCAAATCTGTATACCTTTTATTTCCTTCCCATATCTTACTGCACTAGCTAGGACTTCCAGTACGATGTTGAGTAGAGTGGTGAGGGTGCACATCCTTGCTTGTTTGTGATCATAGTAGAGAAGCATCCAGTCTCTCACCATTAAGTATGATGTTAGCTGTAGGTATTTTGTAGGTATTCTTTACCAAGTTGAGGAAGTTCCCCTGTATTCCTAGTGTGCTAAGAGCTTTTATCCTGGTGTTGGATTTTGTCAGATGATGTTTCTGCATTTATTAATGAGATTATATGAGTTTTATTCTTTAGCCTACTAATGTGGAGTGTTACATTAATTGATCCTAAAATGTTGAACCAGCCTTGCATACCTGGAATAAAACCCACTTGGTTATAGATTAAACAAATAAATTAAAATTTAAAATAAAAATTATTTTCACATATTATTGAATTTGATTTTCTCATATTTTGTTGGGGATTTTTGCATCTAGGCTCATGAGAGAGATTGATTTATTGTTTTCCTTTCTTGTAATGTCTTTATTTGGTTTTGATAGTAGGGTAATGCTGGTATTACAGAATGAGTTAGGAGGTCTTTCCTCTACCTCTTATTTTCTGAAAAGATTGTGGAGAATTGGTATAATGTTTTCTTTAAATATTTGGTAGAATTCCCTAGTGAAACCATCAGGGCATTCTGCTTTCTTTTTTGGAATATTTATTAATTATTTCTTTAGTATATATCAGACTATTCAGATCATCTATGTATCCATGTGTGGTTTTTGTTAGTTTCTCTCTTTCAAGGAATTGTTCTGGTTTATCTAAGTTACCAAATTTGTTGGTATACAGTTGTTCATAGTATTCCTTTATTAATGTTTTAATACCCATGGAATTAGTAGTGATAACCCCTCTTTCACTTCTGTTATTGGTACTTTATGTCTTCTCCCCTTTTTTCTTAGTTAAGTTGGCAAGATGTTTATTGATTTTATTAGTCTTTTCAAAGAACTAGCTTTTGGTTTCATTGATTTTCTCTATTGCTTGACTGTTTTCAAGTTCATTGATTTCTGCTCTGATTTTTAAAAAAATTTATTCTGCTTGCTTTAGGCTTAAATTTGTCTTCATTCTCTAGTTTCCAAAGGTAGAATCTTAGATTATTGGTTTTAGATCTTTCCTCTTTTCTAATATGTACATTCTGTGTCATAAATTTGCCTCTAAGCATTGCTTTTGCTGCAGCTCACAAATTTTGATAAGTTGTATTTTCACTTAGATCAAAATATGTTTTAATTTATCTAGAGATTTCCTCTTTGACCCATGTGTCATTTAGAAGTGAGTTGCTTAAACTCTTAATATTTGTGGATTTTCTGGCTATCTCTTCTTTTAATTCTATTATAGTCTGAGAACATATTTTATATGATTTTTATTCTTTTAAATTTGTGAAGTTATATTTTATGGTGCAAAAAGTGGTCTGTCTTGGTGAGTATTTCATGTGAGCTTGAGAAGAACATGTATTTTGATGTTTTGGTGGCAAGTATTCTGTAAATGTCAATTAGATCAAGTTGATTTTTAGTGCTGTTCAGATCAGCTATATCCTACTTACTTTATGGTTGTTTGATCTATCAAGTGAAAAAAGAGTGTTGAAGTCTCCAACTATAATAATAGATTTATCTATTTCTTCTTATGATTCTATCAAATTTTGCCTCATGCATTTTGACACTCTGTTAGTTACATGGATTTTGAGGATTGTTATGTCTTCTTGGAGAATTAACTCTGTTATCACTATGTAATATCCTCTTAATCCCTGATAACTTCCCTTATTCTGAGATCTACTTTGTTGGAAATTAATATAGTTACTCCAGCTTTGTTTTTCATTAGTGTTATCATGGTAGATGTTTCTTTATCCTTTTACTTTTAATCTATTTGAGTTTTTATATTAAAAGTGGGTTTTGTTGTAGACAACCTACAGTTTTGTGTTTCTCTTAAAAATCTACTCTATCTTATTTTTCAATTGGTATATTTAGACCAATATTCACATTTAAAGTAATTATTGACACAGATGGATTGAGTTCTGTTGGTTGCACTTGTTTATTATGTCTTTTCCCTCTCTTTTTCAGCCTTTGCTGGTTTTGATTTCACATTTTATAGGACTCATTTTATTTCCTTTCTGAGCAAATCAATTATAACTTTAAAATATTTTTTTCCTAGAATTTGCAACACACCTTTGCAATTAATACAAGTTTACCTTAGATATTATTATTGCACTTCATGTATAGTGCAGGTACTGCATAGCAGAGTATTCCCAATTCTTCCCTTCCATCCATTATGACATTTCATTTCATTTATCCATATGCTATAATCACCCAATACATTGTTACTATTATTAGTTCAAACAAATGGTATATTTTAGATCAATTAAGAATAAGAAAAATAAGAAGACCTTACTTTTATTTATTCTTTCTCCTATACTGTTCCTTTCATTATGTGGTTCTGAGTTTCTGACTTATATAACTTTTCTTTTCTCTGAAGAATTTCTTTTAACATTTCTTACAGGGCAGGTTTAGCAGTGAATTCTCTCGTTTTTTGTTTGTCTGAGAATTTTTATTTCTCATTCACTTTTGAAAGAAAATTTTGTTGGACATATAATTCAAGGCTGATATTTTTCTTTTAACACTGTATTTCACTCCATTCTCTTCTTGCTTACATGGCTTTTGATGTAACTCTTTTAACTCTTATCCTGTTCCTCTGTAGTTAAGGTTTTTTGTTGTTTTGTTTTGTTAAGATTTTTACCCCATTGTTTTTGGTTTTCTTCAGTTTGAATATGATATATCTAGGTGTAGATTTTTTTTTAATATATCTTGTTTCGTGTTTGCTGAGGTTTCTGATCTGTGGTTTAGTCAAAAATTTTGTTAATTTTCGGACAATTATTATGGTAGTTCCTCTTTCTACTTTATTAGCAGTTTCATGCAGTTTCAGTTACCTGTAGTCAACTGCAGTCCAAAAATATTACATAGAAAATTCCAGAAATAAACATTTCATAAGTTTTAAATTGCACACTGTTCTGAAATCTTGTGCTGTCTTTTTCCATCCTACCTGGAATGTGAATCATCTTTTGGCCAGTGTGTCTTATACTGGTCACTTAGTAGCTTTGTTGGTCATCAGATTGACTGTCATTGACTATCACAGTGCTTGTGCTCAAGTAATCCTTATTTTACTTAATAATGGTTCCACAGCACAAGAGTAGTGATGCTGGCAATTTGGATATGCCAGAAAGAAGTAATAATATGCTTTCTTTAAGTGGAAGGGTGAAAGTTCTTGGCTTAATAAGGAAAGGAAAAAATTGTATGCTGATGTTGCTAAGATTATGTTAAGAATGAATCTTCTGTACGTGAAATTGTAAAGAAGAAAAAGGAAACTTGTGCTGGTTTTGCCATCACACTTCAAACTGCAGAAATTATGGCCACAGTGTATAGTCCTTAGCTAAGATGGAAAAGGCATTAAATTTGTACAATAAGATATTTTGAGAATGAGACTACATTCATGTTGCTTTTATTATAGTACATTGTATAATTGTTTCATTTTATTCGTTATTTAGGTTAATCTCTTACTGTGCCTGATTTATAAATTAAACTATATAGTAGGTATGAATGCATAGGAAAACATTATCATGTTTATATATAATATGTTTATATTTAAACATATTTATATAAAACATTATATGTAGAGAGAGTTTGATATTATCCACAGTTTCAGGCATCCACTGAAGGTCTTAGAACATATTCTGTGAACTACTATACTTCAGATGCTTCTTCTGTTCCATTTTATCTTTCTTCTCCTTCTGATATTCCCATTATGCTTATGTTACATTTTTTGAAATTGTCTCACAGTTTTTGGATATTCTGTTTTTATCATTCTTTATTCTCTTTGTATTTCAATCTGGGAAGTTTCTGTTGACATACCTTTAAACTTACTGATTCCTTCCTCAGCCATATCGTCTAATGATGAGCCCATCAAAGGCATTCTTCATTTCTGTTCAGTATTTTTTATTTGTAGCATTTATTTTTTATTCTCTCTTGGAGTTTCCCTCTCTTTGCTTACCTTGTCCATCTGTTCTTGCATGTTGTTTGCTTTTTCCATTGGCACCCTTAAAATATTAATCCTAGTTATTTTTAATTCTGTCTGACAATTTCATAATCTGTTTCATATCTGAGTCTGGTTCTGATTCTTGCTTTATCTCTTCAGATTACTTTTTTCCTTGCTTTTTTATTTTAAAGCATATCTTGTAATTTTTTGTTGAAAGCTGGACATGATGTATTGGGTAATAAGAACTTGAATAAAAGACCTTTAGTGTGAGATTTTAGGGTAATCTAGCTTTGAGTTGCGTTGTGCTGTAGCTTTAGGTGCCAGGAGTCTTAAACTTCTCTGGTGTACTTGTGTTTGTCTCTGCTATTTTGGGTGAGGAGGGGTTTTTCTCAGAATTCCTACTTAAGCAGAGTCTGCATCTTGAAGCTCTTTGAACAGAAATCCACTGTTGTTATGTTGGAGTTTTGGCTCTTCACTGAGAGAACTGGCTGGAGTTCCTAGAGGTGGAAACCACAAAAGCATGGGGGTCCCACTAAGACTGTGGCCTACAGAAGTTTCTCACTCCCCTGCTAGTTCACATTCAGCCTCCAGCAGTTTGTCGAAATTATTCTTTAAGTGTTTCTTCTAGTTTGTGGTTCCAGTGATTTCTACTCCAGGTCATCAGATCTTGGTTATAACTCTCTGTGTTCATCTGTGAAGGTTTGGGTTTTGAGAGTCTCAGATGCACACACAAAAAATACAATTACAAAGTAATTTTTTGGTTATAAGTTTCAATTAAAAACTTTAATGAATATAAATATATTTTGTTTTGATAAGCCACAGTGATAGGGCAGTAAATCAAAATTGAAATTCCTTCTTAAAAACTCGTTGAGAAAATTCTAAACTATTGTTAAGACCTACAAATTTCTAGCCACCATTCATCAAAGAAAGAATCCGATGCCATTGGAGTGGCCAGCCACTCAAACAACTATGTTATTACCAATATTGATATGCTTAATGAAAAATTGTGTTCCCTAAAAACTCATCAGTTGATTGTGTCCAGTGTGTATTATGAAAACTTAATACAGCAGAATAGCCTGTGCTCTACAAAATGTAATCCTTTGTCAAAGGAGGCAGGGTACACCTAAATAAATAGTAAAATAAATTGGAATGTATTTGGATCATGTATTCTTAAATGTGTACAGATTGGCATGTTAATTTATTACATCAAAGTTGTAAATTTTGCTGTTATCCTATTAGCTAGAAAAAGTCAATGCCATTTCCAAGCATGCTTCCATGGTCTTAGTGAGAACAGCTCTCACCCCCAGTTACTGTCTTTCATGAATCCCTATCATACAGTCATAGATGTAAAAGGAAACCCATGGAGTACAAACGGACACATTAGCATGTAAAGGCTGGTGCCTGCCCATCAGCCGTAAAAGGTCACAAACAAGGTATTTGCAATGAAGAATAGCAAGTTTTGACCACTCTCCAGATCTGTACCTGTCAGACAGAGGTTGACACCTGTGACAGGTACATTCTGATTTCCACGTGACTTGTGTGGAATCAGACGTGCTCATGGCAGCATGGCAACCAGATGTCGAGTGCTGCACCTCTCAGTGTGGAGATGCTCAGAAACCCTGGCTGGAAGAGGCACTTGGACTCACCTCTTGAAGTGCATACCACGCAAGAGAGCCAGACCAGGAGAGGGTTCTGTTAAGTCTTGTCCAACAACAGGTACGAGGAGTCATGCATGCTGACACGCCTTATCCCTGCTGCTCCGCACTCCGGCACCTCCCTGACCAACCCCACACAGCGAAGAGGTTGAGCCAAGGCTGCTGGAGGGACTGTGAGGGTGTCTCCCTGTCCCCTTGCTATTCTAGGTGGGTTTTAGTGAGAGGGAAGACAGTGTGTAATTTCAGAGCAGGAAATGAAGGTTGCCTGCAGACTTAAACTGGGTCTGCAAACTCAGGCTGGAAATCGATTGACAAAGTAGATTGTTGCTTGGGATTTAGGAGCTCCCATAAGGAGAGTATGTCGAGAGATAAATCAAATTCCTAGAACCCTTTAAACCAGAAACTAAGTCTTGGTGGATGCTATTGTTTTAGGTGGAAATTTCAGATAGCCTCTAAAGAAGTGGCTTTCTTAGGACCAGAGCTAACTCCTGAAAAGAAGAAAGGAGCTTTCACCCCCTAAGATGTGACTCTGGCCCTTAGGAATACTCTCAAAATCACCTTGAGCTTGAGAACGAAGGGGCTGACATTTAACTTCCAGAAGGCTGATTTTTTTCCCCCAGGGTGGGGGTGCAGGGTTCCATGCACGTTCTCTTGTGACCTTTCTTGTGACCCAGAACAGGTATGAGATGTCCTCGGTAGAAGAGCGTAGTCTCAGGCTTCTGAAACTGAGATGCCGCAGTCTTAGCTGCCGTCTTAGTGTGCACTTAGGAGACAGCCTGGCCTGACTCCCGACAGAACTGCTTCTACTGAAATGTTCTGTAGGATAAGAGCTGACTTACCAAACAGCTCTATGCAACGTGCCCAAAGTCTGTTACTATAAGGATGTTGGAGAGAGTGTTGTTATTTCTTCTGGTGTTTTTCTTCTTTAATTTTGTGGACATAGTGGATCTAATAAGTTATTTTTTTCCTCCCTGCCTCCTTCCCCCCCTTCTTTCCTTCTCTCCCTCCTGCCTCTCCCCCACTTTTTTTTTTTTTGCTAGAAGGCTCAGAACTTCAGATCTGTGCAGCCTGCGAGACAAAAAAGCATATATCATGAGGGTATGCATTTTTCTTGGCTTCATTTTTTTACCCCTTTTGTCATCTTGGATAGTCAACTTCTGTACTATTTAGCAGAAGGCCACTATGAACACTCAGATTGGTAAGTGAGCTTCTTCACCCAGATATTGAGCCAGGACATAGGCTTTTAGTAACTGGCTCTGGGAACCTGGCTAGGGCAGAATATAAACTTTGATGGACTCAAAGTAAAAGGTCCAAGGGCCTGATTTATGACGATGTGAGAGGTTACCCCTGGTGGGGAATTGACCCTCTGACTTGGAAATCCTCATTTTTCTACATGGTTGAGAGAACATGGACCTTGATGTCAGAAAGACTTCTGTTGGATTTCTGGGACCACCACATATGCGAACCTCAGCAGATTCTCACTGAGGCCTCAGTGTCCTCATCAGTAAAATGGGCATAGGAGCATGGGTAGGGTTGTTGTGAGTGCCTATGGAGAGCCTGTGCAACACCCGGCCTGCTGTTTCCTCCTCCTACTGGGATAAATGTGTTTGGAACTGCCCTGCTTTTTCAAATCTCTGGGAAGATATGGACGTTCATGCCTTCCTCTGGAACAATCCTGGCACCCCCGGGACTTGTCCGGAAATTCAACTCGTGTTCGAGCCTGTTTAAGGGGCTTTTGCTTTCATCTTCAGGGGCCAAATGCCAGTGGCTGCTTTTAATGGAACCAAATCCTTCCTAGTTTTGTGTGATTTGGGGATTTCCTTCCCCAGCCTGGGCAGCAGTCGGATACATTCCGTTTTATTTTCTGAGTGACCCCAGAGCACTTTGTGATTCTAAAACTGACCTACTGGGAGAAACAAAATAAACTCTTCCATTCCATCTTCTCTTTCTCCCTACATGTTTGGGTATGATCTGACTTTATATACCTACCCTACAGCTTGCTGGCTCCAGAGTGATAACAGCTAGCATAAGGACATTTATGGGTTATGTATTCTGGGCGGGCTCTGCCATGCGTCCTTGACAAACTGATAACTCCTTCAGCCATTGGTGGTCTAAGAGCCAAATCGGAAAGAGATAAGTAAAATCACAAAAAAAAGCAAATGAACAAAAATATTTAATCTTTTAACCCCCAGAGGATACATATCCCATTTCCATTCCTCATCAATAAATTATAGTCTCCTCTCTTTGCAATAAGTCCTTAATTTGGTGCTTTCTGGTGGAATGATTTTGGGGAGAAGGTGGTTTATAATGAGGAAACAGTAAGGTTTGCATATTGCTTAACTTTTGATGCTTCTTTTTTCTCTCTGCTTTTCTCTTTGAATCTGAAGCAAGAATGCCTCAGTGAGAAAGGGGATTGGTTGGAAATGCTGGCGTTGTTTCCCTGAAAGCAGTGACCAGGAGCCTTTGTCACTGGAATATGTGTCTTCCAGTGCCATTGGCAAGACCATTCCTATTGTGAGATCAGAATATTTAGCTAGAGGTGATTAAATATTCAGCGAGTCAGACTGCCCTTCTCAGAGTACCTGTATCACCTTGTGATTATGTTTGGTTTCCCCTACAAGCCTACCTGCATGGGTAGGATGTGCTGGTCCTCTGCATTTTAAGTATCCAGTCCTTGGGACAGTTCTGGCTCAGTGTGAATTACTAGAAAGGCATCCTCTTTAGTACTTCACTCAGCCTGGTGAGCTTGGTATAATGTGGGTCCTCCTCTAGGGGAACGTTTTGTCTTTTGGGTGCTGACAAACCTGGTCTCTGAGCCTTTGTGGCTGGGTCTTTGTACGTTCATCAAGGAACAAAGGCCCCCTGGAAAACTACTGGGGAAACAGCCTGCTGTCCTTTCCCCAGGCAGACTACATTTCCCTTTTATCACTCCTCTTCCTGTTACCCTTTAAAACCAGTTATTTTACAAACATATTTTGATCCCAGCTGTGTGCTGGGTTCTTTGCTGGGTGCTGCACTATAATTTTACAACTATAAACCGTGATAAGGCTTCTTCTGCTTTGGAAAGTAAACAAAGAAAGGGACAAGGCCATTTCAGATAGTGGTAAGTGCCGAGACCAAAGTAAACTGGGCAGTGTGGTCCGGGGTGGGGTGCACAACAGCAGTAGTTTCTGGAGTCAGAGAAGGCCTCTTTGAGGAGGTGACTTCAGGCTTAACCTTGAATGGGAACCATGGGAAAGGAGCCTTGGGAAAATCACGAGGAAGTGTTCTACCGCTAGCCTTCCTAACCAGAATGAAAGACTTCGGTTGAAGATTGGGTGGGAGGGACTGTATGGATCATACTCACAATACATATTTTCTGAACCCAGAATTGGGGTACTGTCTGCTATGGGATGAATTCTTTCCCTCCTCCCCCAGTTCATATGTTGATGTCCAAGGTTAACCTTCAGTATCAGCAGAGTGTGATTGTATTTGGAAATAGGGTCCTTGAAGAGGTAACTAAGTTAAAATGAGGTCATGATCTAAAGTGGCTGGTGTCCGTATAAGAAGGGGAGATTAGGACACAGACATGCACAGAGGGAAGATCATGTGAAGATGCTGGGAGAAGACAGCCGTCTCCAAGCCAAGAACAGGGACCTCAGAAGAAGATGATCTCTGTTGTCCCCTTGGTGTTGGACATCTAGCCTCCAGACTGTGAGGAAATACGTTTGCTATTAAGAGAAAAGTCTTTGAAATTAGGACGATCTCAGAGAATCCAAACCAAGGGGTCACCAGCCATCTCAGGCCAGCCCCACTGAAGGCTCATCCCCAGGCTCGAGCTATGGCAGCAACATTAAAACTTCACCTTCCCCCTGCTGTGAGACCACTGGCTCCGTTGTTGCTTACGTGAGGCATTTGTGAAGCTGCAACCACCTTTGCTCACCAGCATCCTTCCCAGAATTTGAACCACTGACCTTGCCATTACGAATGAGTCAGGTTATAGACAAATGTTTCTACTTGCATGCCCAGACTGTGTATAATTAACTGTGAGTTACAATAATGATGATGATGATGATGATGGTGATGACATGAAGTGCTAAAGGGCCTTTGGAATTTGGGGCCTGTAAAAATATAACTTATTAGTTTCATTATTATAATCAGGTACAGATGCCTGGGTAAAAAGGCTGTTTCTCACTAGTGTAAGAACACATGGTCATAAAAGTACCTAAAAACCTTAGTTTTTTTCCCTTTTTAGAAATATGACCATCAAGTCATTATCATTATAATTAAATCAGCTTAAAAAATATCTGTCCAGGATCTGCATTGAGGTATATACTGTCTTTTCTACAGTGAATGTTCTCACTGGCTTCTTTTAAATGGGTATGAGGACTGGGCCTTTGGCACTTTGTCATGGGGATAAGACATTGGCAACATCTGTTTTGGAAAAGAGAAACCATCTATAAAATATAATCAGCCATTAAAGGCACACCTACCTGCAATGAACAAGTTTCAGAAGAGGAGTTTGGGCAAAGCGTGCTCTACCTGGAGAGCATGTTCTATGATTCAGGAGAATTTTATTAGCCAAAAATGTAGTAAAATTGTAAGCCAGTTTGAAGGACGTGTGTAACAGGTGGGGCAGATGTTCTAAGTGGTCACACATTATTTGGACGCTGTCTCCATAAGGGCAAAGAGACCTAAAACTGCGGGACTTTTTCCTTTCCTTCCCCCGTCCTTTCTTTCCTTTTTCTTTCTGCCATTTTAATTGGTTTTCAGAGGGTTTTAAAGGAATTTGGAAGGAAAATCTCCCAGTAAGCATCATGAAATCTGGTACCCTCCTAGATTGGAGAAACCCAGGTAAGCGGGCTGTCTAACTGAACATGAAACAAACTGTCCTCCTCCTCTTCCTGCTCCCTCTTCCGTCTTCCTCAGCCCTACCAGACTTTGCTCACGAACTACAGAAGGAACAGAATAAAGCAGATTGCAGAGGAATCTTTTGGAACTTAAAACAGATTCTGAGGAATTGTGGAAATTCTGAAAAATCTTAACATCTCACTGGTGTTTTCAGTCATTGGGGGGCTTGTAGGGAGATTGAAACCAGAAGCAGAGCAGTTCAGTTATAAAAGGCTCTAAAAACTGCACAGATATCCATCTGGGGACAGGCTACTCCCTCAAATGCCCACATGAAGGGAGCAGAGTTGGAGAAGATGTTGGTCCGGCAGTCAGACCAGGTACATGGGCATCTGTTCATAGCCAAGCCTTACTGAAAGCTCTTTTTGACAGGCTTAATATGATCATTATGTCTGTACAATTAAATCAACAAAAAAAACAAACTTGCACCCTGTCCTCAGAATATTCCCCCAAACCAAACCTGAAAATCTGAAAACTAAGTAAACTAAACAAGTTGAGAGTACAACTTTTCAACTGGCTATTTAACCTTATAGAGAACCTAACAAAGCAAATGTTTGACTGAAGTTAGATTATTTCCCCCACTCACCACAGACCGGTTGATATATAGACATACAAGTCTTGGCTCTGAATACCTTTTGTACCTTGTGGCCCCAAGTCTTAACTCCTTCCTTCACGTTTCTAGGCTCTCCAGCCACTGGCCCCACCCTCCTCCTCTAATTTCTCACCACTCCCTCATATTCACTTTTAATTTGAGCCATGCTGGTATTTTCTCCCCATGTCCTCTTCATTCCCATCTCTATGCTCTTGTTCATGCTGTTTGCTTTTCCTGAGATGAGCACAATGTCCCTAACATTGTCCCCATTCATTCATTCATTGATGTCTTGAATACCAGGTACTATGTGTCAGATATGCAAGTTCCCATTGGGAGGGTACAAAAGGCTTAGGCTGAGTGGGAAATGGACACTCATTCAAAACCAAGTCGATGGTGGTATGTTGCATGTCGCTGTTTTCTGTTCATACCTCAGCTCTGTGAAAAGCCTGTCCTGGCATTGGACTCCCCAGCTGTCTCCTGTGTGTTCACACCCAGGTCTAGTCAGCTGATGGATATCTACTCATTCCTCTCTTCCTTCTGGTTCCATCATGGCCACTTTCTGGGCTGCAACCTCTAAGCTCTGCTGCCTTTGTTGCTGGGCACTACCTCTCTGTAGATGCCCTCCCCACTCCTGCCTCCTTGGGCCATGAGTGCTGCTTCAACTGTAGCCTCCTTGTGGTGCAAATGCTATTCGATGTACACTGATAGAGCAACCCAAGGCAACTGTCTCCAACATCTTACAGAGGTTTAGGAGGGAATAGAGCTTTCTGGTTTTACTTATAGCCATGCCTGTCCCTGGGAACCAGACACGGGTTAATTGGGGGTTGGGGTTGAGACATCCCACCCTGCTTGGTGGCTCCTGCCCCAGGAATGAAGATCATATTACCTGACTGCATCTTCCCTTAGGGAAAGTCCTAACCCAGAAGCTCCTGCCCCACCTGCTTACCAAATAGTCCCAAACAGATCTCAGCAGTGGACTGAGCTTGGCCTCAATCCAGAGCTCCTTGCTACTTCGGTTATGTCCCAAGTATTATGAGGATAGAGGAAGACATTTCTTGTGAGAGTGGAGGAAAACATCAGTGAGGAGTTAACAGAGAAGGTTTAGAAGGATGAATCACTACATGGTGAGTGGGGGAAAATCAGCTCAGGCAAAAGAGCAGCATGCTCAAAGGCACAAAAGCCGGGAAAAGCATGGGGTGAAGCAGCTCTTGTCTGGGGAACAGCGTTTTTTTAGGAAAAGGGAGGAAGGAGACTGGGAGGTTAGATTGCAACCAGACCTATAAAGGGTCTTATAGCCCACTGTAAGGCACTTGGATTTTGTAAGTGTGGGGCTCCCTGGTAAAGCAGTCAGTAAGTATTGTTGGATTTAAAATGTCTGACTTTGGGCTGTGATTCAGGCTCTGCTACATATACAGATTCATTGGGGGTAAGTTCCTTCCCTTAACTATTTTTCTTTCAACATGTGAGTTTTATTTTTTCCAGTTTTATTCTAAGATCCTAACATTAATAACCTAGCTTAAATTTACTACTTGTGTACCTTGATTTCCCAAACAAATGGAAGAAGGCTGGATTTTAAAATTCTGCAGGAAAAACATGGTCGAGCCCAACATGTTTAGCCGTGGATGGTAATTTTATGTACACTGAGTGATTTCCAGGTTCTTCCAGGTGGCATGATAAGGCCTTTCAGTCTTCATCTTGAGTGGGGCCATGCATTTGACTTGTCTTCATATCCCAGATGACATGAAGGGAGGGAGATCCCTTAGTCACATGCTTTAATTCAAGTAGTGAACATTTGTTGAATACTTTCTCTATTCATTATTGATGATGCCCTTGAGGGCAGAGGACCAGGCCTTCTACTTCTTTTGTCGCTCCCGCCTGAACCAGCACAATCTTCTGTACCTAGCTGGTGCTCAGAAAAGACTCACTGAAGCAGGGGAGGTAGATGGTGGGATAAAGAAGTGGCTTTGAATACTGGAAGATGCAAGGGTTTTGGAGTCAGCTATGATTGCATATGTATCACTTTGCTGTGCTGGTGTGATCTTGGGTTAGTTGATTCATCTCTTCCAGTGTCCCTACCCAGGAAGTGGACATAGTAATATCCAACACATAGATTTAATGGGAGAATTTAACAGGATAATATATGAGATGATGTATGAGCAGTGCTGGGCACATAGTAAGCACCAGACTACTAAAATCAACAAAGGATGAACAGAAACAGAATCCAAGAATGCCACAATGAGCCACAGAGATAAGAAGAGCAACCCTCTATTCCCCTTTCTCAAACATGTGGCCTGTGTCTATAAAACAAACTCTAGATGGTTTTGATTTATTCAGAACTCAATCTTGTTTCCACATGTTGCACAGAGAAATTCCTTCCTGCACTTTTCCACTCACTGAGTAATCCCATCAGATCCCACCAAGCTCTTTGTCCGGATCAGTGAACATTCGGCCTCTTCCCAGTAGAGGCACATTCTTGTACTGCTTTTGGGAAAGCTGATCTGGAGTGAGAAGGGAAACGAGCACCCCAGTTATCCCTGAAGAAGACATCAGTGGTCCACCCAGGCAGCCCCAGTAGTTTCTGCCTCACTTCTCCTTTGAACAACAAGACCGGCCAGACCTGCTCCTTGAACCCACGTTTGTGGGAGGGGAGTATGAGGCCTGGGCAGATCGTGTAGGAATCACTCTGGAACTCATTGCCTTGATAGCCTCCCATGAGCTTAATTGGTATCAGGTTTTGCAACTTTTTGGTCCTGAATCCTAATGTTTGAACAGTTTTGCTCTTCAAATGGAACTGAAGGGACTTGCATTAAAATGCATCTCAGTTTTGGAATCTAGGATTCTGGGGTTGGAATTTGTCCACTGGGGACTCATCCTCAGCCAGCTCCTCCTTCCTTCTCTCATTACTTCACACCCTCAAGAGACTGGGGCTCCAGCAGTCCCAGAGCACCTGTCCTCACCAAAGACCCAGGGCAAGCAGATTCAGACTGAAGAGTTCATGACTTAACGTTTTACTCCTCCCAAGGGGTATTTCAGCCACACTAATTTCATTTTAACAACCATTTGTCAAAGTTCTATGTTACTCAAGCAGGGTGCAAGAAATAGAAGAATAAAAACAAGGCAGAAAGTTTGACACTGTTTTCCAAGAGTCTAGTGGGAAAAAATAGTCATATGTAAATAATTAATTTCAAAACTATGTAAAAAGTATGTGTGTATGTACCCTAAAAGAGAAAGGTATGAATTTTGCTCAAAGAGCTTTTAGGTGCCCCAGGGAGAAATGACAATGTGTGACTACTAGAACTACATCTCTTGAGGGTGGAACCCTGGGAATCCTGAAGGAGGCGAGGACGCCTGTTGAACCCTGTTAGCAAGCCCAGTGTTTTCCCATTATAAACTGAGCTCATAAAGCCAGTGCCTGCCTGTCCCCTCCCTTACCACGAGGGTGGTGAAAGTTTCCTGAGGATGCAAAGTCACCTCCATCCGTGGGTAAAGAGCCATCTGCTGCAGCACCTACATTAACTCTTTCAGCTCCTGCAATGTTGTTAAGTCTGGGCCATAGAAGAACACTGGATGCAAGTCAGGACACCTGACTTCTAGCAACACTCTGTGCCTACTTTGGAAGGTGTGTAACCTTTCGGAGCCTTAGCTTCCTGTTCTTGATTTGGATAGCACCTGCCCTCTTAGCTATGCAGATAAAAGTGAGATTATAAATGTGAAAGCAATTTGAAAAACAACACTAGTGCCCTACCATTAATCAGAAGGCATTTACTGAGTATCTGTTAGGCACCTATAATTTGGCTAGGTGCTAAATAGAGTCCCTTGGTCCAGCAGATTTCTAGTAACAGGGTATTTTTTCCATTCCATCTGGTTCAGAGAAATCATCAGCATGGAGTACATACAGGAGGAAAACAATGGCTTGAGGATCAGGGATTCATGCAGCTCTGTCACTGGTTAGCTGTGTGATGCTAGACAGTTACCTTCATCCCTTTGAGCCTCAGTTTCCTAATCTGTAAAATAAGATTTTCCACTGATTCCTCCTCGTCCCGCTTTCCCCTGCTTTCCAGCTATGCCCTTTCTTCTGGCTGTGATGGTAAAATGGGACTCAGTAAACCAAGGCACATTAAGGTAGAAAAGGCTGTAAACTATAACTTAACATGCTGATTCTTTGGGGGACAGTTTAACCCAGAGGAGTGACACTCCAGTGGGTGAGTATCAGATATGTAGAGTAGGCTAATGGGAGCATTATTTGGGAGCAGCCCTTACTGGAGTGTTCCCCTTGAGGGATCATGGTATGGGTATCAAGCAGATAGAAAGTTCCAGAGTCTTACCTGATGTGACCATCACCTTACCTTATTGCCAATCAGCTCTGTTGGTTTCTCCTAAAAGGAGGCTAGTAGGAAAAACCTCCAGGGCAGAGCCTAGAAATACCTTATATTTGTATTTACTTTTATTTTTCAAAAAGTACTCTCACGTATATTATCTCAGTGATCTTTGTAACATGTCCACCAGTAGTTAAGTCATTATAATTGCCATCCTATTTAGTAAAGGAAGGAACGAGTGTGGCTGATCTGACATTGCAGAGAAAGACAGTAGCACAGCTGAAACTGGAAGCCAGCTGATGTCACTTCTGGTCTAAAATTCTCTATGTGACCCTCAGCAGGGGAGAAATGAGTGTGTCCTGGAGGGGACCTCGCAGACCCACCATGTTCCTTGACTGGAGGGGATTCCTGCCTGCCTTCCTTCCTTCTTCTGCTCCTGGCTTTGCCTACAAGTAAAGTAAAGGAGGAATCCTCTACCCATGGACTCCACATTTGTCAACTTGATTCCCTAAAAATACAGTCACGTGTTTTAGATGGAGACTCCACATTCCTTTTACAAAAGGAGGGCTAATCAGCTAGGAAATACATCTTAGATATAGACTCCATAATATTGTCACCAGGGTGATGCTACAAAGTCATAGAAGATGGATCTTTTTTTCCCCTGAACTTACGATCTTTCTGGGAAGATAAGCTGTGTTTATTCTAATTTTTACCACTGGTGAATATAAAACTATCTAACATTGGTAACAAAATATGAAAACAAAGCCCATGTCTATGTGAATTTACTATTTAACACGTAAAGCACACAATGAATTGTGTGTGTATGTGTGTAAAAGGTACATCAAACAAGCCTGTGCTGTGGGATATGATCAACATCAACAGGAAACGTATTATTCTCTGTGATGGTTAATTTTATGTGTCAACTTGGAGAGGCCACACTACCCAGATACTTGGTCAAACATTATTCTAGATATTTCTGTGAAGGTATTTTTTAGATGAGATTAACATTTAAATGAGAAGACATTGAGTCAAGTAGGTTATCCTCCATCCTGTGGGTGGGCCTCATCCAGTCAGTTGAAGGCCTCAATAGGAAAAGACTTAGCAGACAATAGAAAGAGGGGACTTGGCTAGCAGACTGCCTGCCTTTGGACTTGCGCTCCAACAACAACTCTTCCCTGGGTTTCCAGCCTGCTGGCCTACCCTGCAGATTTTGGACTTGACAGCCTCCACAATTCCTTGAAATAGACCTCTCTCTCCATCTCTATAAATGTCTAGGTATATATAGACATACGCACATATATATGTATATCTATCTGTCTATATATACACACATATATGTATATGTATCTATAAATACATCCTATTGGTTCTCTGGAGAACCTGTCATTCTCCCACTGTCCTTAGAATACCCGATCCTGTGTAATAATCTAGAGTCTTACTGTGATACAAGGTCACATCTCTCCTTGTGAGACGAGAGCCCTTGGTGTGTTGTCTGTTTGTGGTGGGGTGGGAGGTGGGGGGAATATCTGGACTCATCTCCTCTCATTCTTGGTAATTTCCTCTGCCTCCTGGCTGGCTGCTGTAATTGATGCCTCCATGTAGTTAGCGCACGGGGAGGAGGGAGGGAACAGAGCATAAAAAGTCCTGGTGGGCAAGGGGGTGGGCTGACCACCTAAGCCACCCCTCTGGCCTGACCCATAGATCCATCCCTACTCTCACTCCATTTAAGGGACCAGCTCACCCCAACTCAGGAAGCAAGCGATCAAGGGAAACTGTTACCTATTTCGCTCCCCTGGGCAGAATCCCAATAAAGCCTTGCCTCAAAGCAAACAAACAAAGAAGTACTGGTGGAAACTGCACTGTTTGAACAGTGGACCCAGCTGATGATTCTGCTGATTCTTTCCCTTGTGGGAACTTTCATGGGGACTCTGGAGGCTTCAGACCCTGTGGCTAGAATGACCCCTGACATGGGTAATGGCCTTCCTTTGGCCAACTGCTCCCCACTAGCCCCCTGTTCTCCAGGGATTCAGGCCACAGAGGACCTCAGTCCTCTTGAGCAGGACTTAAAATGGCTCTAGTGTGGGTTTGCCTCCTGTGAGGTCTCCGTCTGGTTAATGACATACAGTGACATGGGACTAATCTTGTCCCAGGTACTACTTTAAGTACATATATTAGCTTGTTTAATTCTTGCAATGATTTTATGAAGTAGGTACTTTTACTCTCTGTTTTACAGAGGAAGAAAGTTAGCCTCAGAGAGGTTAAACAACTTACTCAAGGCCACACAGCTACGTGTCAGAGCTTCAGACCAAGGAAGTCTGGCTTTGGAGAGCGTGCTTCCAAGGCGGGCCCCAGCTCTGTGGGAAGCATGTATGTGCTCTTTGACCTGCCATGTACCCTCCTCAGTAGAAGCAGTTCCTTGGCCAGCCTCTTACTTTTTAGATTTCCTGTGTCCACTCTGTTCCTAAATGATCAGTCATCCAAATGATCTCATTGAAGGCCTTTCCCCTGTTCCCTGTTCCAACTATAAGGTTTGAGTTGGGGACAGTCTCTGTTTTTTTCTAGAGGAAACATTTCATATGCAATCTTTTTTTCTCTTGCCAGTCTTTCATATTCTCCAAGTGGGTAAAGGCTTAAGAGTCTTGAAACCAAATTTTAGTTCATTTCTTTTGAAAATTCTGCATAGGGTGGTCTAGTACCTCAATCTGGATTTTCCCATCTGTGATATTTTGGTGTCTCTGTTGAAACTGTAATTCTTACATCTTATTTTATATATATATATATATATATATACATGTTATATATTAAATCATGATTATGATGTATTTAAGTGCACATAAATGACTATGATTGGTAAGAAGCAATCCATTATTTTTTCTTTTTCTTTTTTTGCTTTGTTTGTTCTAAGGTACATAGTTTTTTTCTGATTCCATCATTGTTATCTTCATCCTCTTTTCCATTTCACACAAGCTCGCACATTTTAAAATCAAAGTCGTGGGTATTGATCACTTATTTCTATTTATTTCCAATATGTTTTCCTCGTGACTCTTTTCCACTGGCCCCAGATTCCCCTGGGGTGAGGTGGGATCTTGGGGGTCTGTTGTCTCAGTCCTTGAGTAGCGGTCCTGGTGTTGTAGGGGTCCTGTTACCATCCACAGTGCTGACCCACACTGAGAGGGAGCCCATGCATGTGTGGATGGGTATCCTAGCCCACATGTCCATGCTTCATATGCCCCTAGCCCACACATCTCCCTCCTCTGCACACCCTGCCTCACCCCCTGAGGCCTAGGGATGTGCATATTGCACAGTCTGCCTTCAGGAGATGAAGGACCCTGTAAACGGGCCGGGGCTATTTGGGCAGGACATTTTGGGGTACAGGGTGCCTGTGGGGAAGGACAAGCTAAAGGAGGTACAGAGCTGGACTACAAAGCCTGGGTCCTAGTGCTGGGGACTCTTGCCCTGTCAAGGGTGGTACTGATTGCTGGTGTCACTTGTTTGTGCCTGCCTGGAGTTCCCTCTCCATCATGGTGCTGTCCTCAGTTGCCCCCACAGTGATACCACCCTGTGGATTTAGATAGTTACGGCCTCAGTAGGTCAAGGAAGGAAAATGGCCTGGGAATCCAGCCTTTGCACCTTGGGATGATCCAGATAACCAGATGCTCTCTGAATTACCACCTATGGAAAGCTGTGATACAGAGCGGGGGACAGAAAGTTAAGTGGAGGCCAAAGAGCTTTCCATGTGGTGAGATTTATGATTTCTTTCTTGTTTTAAAAGTTGTTCCATGAAGTGAGTTGAGCTCATGGAAAATTATTCAGCCACAGGACAGCCCTGGAAAAGCCTATCTTGGCCCTGTAGGGCCTTCTACTTTGAAAAGACTTTATTCACATGTCTAGACGGGTTAACTTGAAGTTAACCGTCTTAATAAGAACCAAGCTCTCAATCCATTTACATTTTTTATTACCCCACATATATCCTAAGGCTTAAAAGATTCAGGGAGGAGGTCAACATTATTTTAAAATGAACAAGAGGCTTGGGATGGTAAAAATTGCAAGTCAGTATCATTGGCTGGAGACTGACTCCAAATCTCTCATGAAATGTCTCATAGACATGTTCCATCTCAGGTTACCTTGGCCACTCATTTCCCTCTTCACTCTCTACCCCTAGTATGTCTTTTCAGCTAGGTTTCCATTGAAGCTGACATGATTAACGAGGCTTTTTAAATGTATAAACACACTGCATGTTGGCCTCAGCAGAAAGGTCAGGATTGGACTGAAGTCTCTCCTATGCAGTATTTACAAGGGTGAAAAAAACAGAGTTTAAGGCTTCTTTTGGAAGGAAGGGAGCGAGGACCACCTCGTGTCCAGCAGGAGCACTGCTTACCATTTGCAAGGGGTCTGCCTCCCAGCGTTAATTCAGGGCCTCTGGCTTCCATTATAAACTTCAAGGAGCAGAGAACTGTGTCCATCCTCATCACCATGTTGATTATTACCAATGGTGGGACCAATGCTGATAGCCTAAGTTTAAATATGGATGGACTTCTTGTAGTTTTCCTGGGTGGTTGATAGAGTAAAGATACTGGTAGATCATACTGTACGTATTAGACGTCTTTTAAAGCTCATAGCAATCCTTTAAAAATAAAATAAAATAAATGTTTTAAATGCATCGTGAGATTGCTTTTTCAAGGAATCATTTTATTTGGGCAAGCAACTTGTATTTCACATTTTGTTTTTTTTGAGTTGCATTTTAGGTTATACATCACCCTCGTAATGATGTATCCCTTTTTAATACAGCAAATTCCTTACCCATTTTTGAAGAATAAATATCTTTGCCTATTTTAAGGAAAGTGAGTCATGCCTCCTGTCTAGTATACTAGTTTACCTTCACCTAATTCATTATGTATGTATAAACGTCATACATTTTGGAGTTAAAATTAAAATGTATTTATCAAGCCTCATTTTGACCTTGACTTCAATTTTGATTTCTGAAGTGTGTTTGCATGGAAAAAATGTCTAAGTTATGAATCCTCATATAGTGTATAAGAACTGCTACATTTTTTAATGTGCAAACCCATGTGCATTAATGGAGAGGCAGTCTTTTTGAAGAGAAAGGCGAGTGGGCTTTGGATTCAGAGCTTTGGGTTAAATTTCAGTTCCTCCACCTGTTCTGTGGCCCTGGGTAAAATGTTCCACCTCCCTGAGTCTTGGCTTTCTCAACTGCAAAATGGGACTAATCAGATTCCTGTTACTTAGTTAAAGCCACCATATAATATGAAGCTCTGTAAAGCAGAGAGCCGGGAAAAGGGGCTGACCTATATGCCGTTGTCCAGAGGGCTCCACTTCCAGATCCTGGATTATCTTTACGTGGTCTGAGACAGACATGGGCATATTCCATTCCATGCAGCTACAGGTGGCCCAACGTGTCTTTTTCCTTTTAAAAAGGGTGAATTGTCATTCTAGATGAGAATTTTACTCGACTTGTTTTAGGAGAACTAGTAAATGAAACTAATTACAAAAGCAAAAAAGAAAGTTTAAAAGAAATGTATTTAAAGCTTTTAACTCACTTCCCTGAGTTCTCACATATAATGTAGTCGAGAAAGGAGACAGAAAAGTCCTGAGAGGAAAGGAAGTACAGGGGTCCACGGGGACTTTGAGCGTGATACCATAGGCATTATTTAGCTGAAAGCCTTTTCTGAGATGTGTCTTTGCATGCCCGTTGATATTGATAGGTTTTACAAAACGGTCAAATCGTGGCCACCCCATGGAGCGTGTATCTCAAAGCTTGATTATAAGATCAATTTCAGGAGGACTTTTGTCTCTAGTCCTGATCCATACTGTACTTGGTGGGCTTTGAGCCCCTTGGGAGGAAGTTGGCTTGGCCATTCAGCTTGGCATTCTTCAGATCTCCACCTCTCAGTCTCCTTCAGTTCTGGGCGCTGAGGTCAGGGAATCAGGAACTGCCTGTGGTAGTTGGCAGAAGTGGAATGAAGCTTCCTGAGGTTCTGGGCACTGATCACAGTGAAGACAGAAGCAAAGAGCAGAGACTGCCCCTGGACACCAACTGCTTTGCAGGGTCAGAGGTGAAGGTGGGACCTCTACGTTAGGGTTTTCCAACTGTTGGTCTTGACTCACTAATGAGCTGTAAAATCAACTTAATGGGTTGAGGCCATCATTTTAAAATAATTGATAAAGAAGAGAATAGCAAATAGAATAAATTAGGTGAGGATAGTTACTGTTTCCTGAAATTTTATTTTAGTTATAGATATATATTTTATTTATAAACCCATATGTGTATACACATTGTGATAGAAAATATTTTTCTTTTAAGATGTGGCAAAATTTCTTTTAAGACGTAGGTTGTGGCAAAAAGTGTTCCTCAGTCACTACTCCTTTTGATGACCAAAAGATAATTACAAAATTCACAAGCCACACAGTGATTTTACAAAGACACGTGGGTATACACACACATACACACACACAAAGGTAACTGCTTTCCCCCAAAGCAACACACAGACCTGGCATCTTATATTGGAAGTAGGAATAAAGCCCAGTCGAAACCAGTTCCTCCTGAGTTTTATAAATCCAAGGCAGTCTAGGGAGGTAGAACAGGGCTGTTCTGTCCCAGGACAAAAGGCTGGAGTGAATATTGGTATCTATCATTGGGATATAAAAAAGTCCATGGCTCGGTAAACTGCCATCT
Organism: Vicugna pacos; assembly: GCF_048564905.1. NCBI lineage: Eukaryota > Metazoa > Chordata > Mammalia > Artiodactyla > Camelidae > Vicugna > Vicugna pacos. The sequence goes on from NC_133001.1 coordinate 17,361,741, forward strand.
AAAGAGGGGCATGGCATTCTTGAGGTCCCTTCTGATTGTCCTGGAGCCAGAAAATGGAATGGAGAGAAAGAGAAGGATTTTAGGGAAAACTGAAGGTATCAAACATCGCTGCCCTTAACCCAGGAACCCTGAGCAAGCTGTAGAAGTAGATAATGAGGGACAAAGAAGAAAAGATCTCCTTGCAGTCCGTGGCGCTGTTTCTGTAAATTTCGAGATGAGGCATTTGTGCCAGGATCTGTCTGCCTGCATGCTGCTGTGCTGGACCTTGTGAACGTGGCTGGCTGAAGCTGCTGATGCCATAATTAATCTGACAAGGTATCTAACTGAAAGAGGAGAAGGGGTGCTTAGCCTGGTCCAATGGAGTATGTCAATGAATAATGGGATGAAGCTAAGAGAAGGTAAAATTGGGCTGAATATCAAGGAAAAAATTTATCTTACAGAAAGGTCTATTAGATAGTAGAGTGGTCTCTCCAGGGGGACAGTGGCAGGGCTGGTGGTGCTGGAATCATTTACAAGTCGGCTGTCGAAAGCCCCTGAGAATATGCTGTGGGGAACAGAACTGAGTTGACAGGAGTGGACAAGATGACCTCAAAGGTCTTTTCCATCTTTAGTGTCTACAATTTTGTGATCGTCTGCTCTTCAGTGAAGCACTCCAGCTCCAGCTACTCTCTAGGGCCTGAAACATATGAAATAATTGTTAGTAAGATATCCAGCGATGAAACATTTTTGAGGAACCATTCGTTCCTGGCCATCTTTTTCCATTCAAAACTGGGCTGGGGAGAAATGAACAGGATAAAGCAAAGAAGGAAGAAATCAGAGTTTATTGTTCTCAAAACCAACCTTATTATTTCAGTCTGTTTTTATTCATTCAAAATATTTGATCAAATGCAGAACTATTCTTATAAGTTGTGTTTAAATATAAAGGCAGTTTCTTTGGGACTAGACCATACTAAATTTCTTATTTCTCAACAGGTTGTTTTATGTATTGTATAGAAAGAGCCTGTTTTAGGGGTTGTTTAACAGATGAAACGAGTTCTTGGATAAGAGGCATTGTTCCATCTGCAACATGGTTAGAACTCTTGTACATTTGCATTTCTGTGTTTCAGAATTATTCAGGCAATAAATTACTCAGGATGTCAACCTTATGCTGAAACAGAAATGACCTACTTTGTGAGGATCTCATATATTTTAAATTTAACCTTGTGCCTTTTCTTCAGCTGGGAACAGGAGAAAGTAAGTGAAGAATGGTGAAGTCCTGGTCTTTTTAAGTAATCACAAGGAGACCAAAATAGCTAAAATAAATTGAGATTTTACTACGTGCTAGGTGTTGTTCTAAGGGTTTGATGTGCATTAACTCTTTATTTTCTTATAGCAACCCAGGAGGTAGGTGCTGTTACTACAATTGAGGAAAATGAAGCACTGAGAGGTTAAAAATCTTGCCCAAGTTCCCAAAACCAGTAAGAGGGAGAGTTTAGATTTGAACACGTAGTCTGAGTTCAAAACCTGTACCCCTAACAATGAATACTCTACCACCTCTCTAAGGAGAGTTTTGTACTTCTTTGAAGAACAATATTGAGGGGAGAGATTTTGGTCTCTCTTTATTCACTGATGAAAATTCAGACCCCAGAATAGTCCATGGCACATAGTAGGCACTCAATAAATTTTGGCTAGAAGAATGAATGGGAGTTGATATTGGCAATTCTGGGTTTTCCAATGCCAAAGTCATCTATTCCAAATTTGCTAAGTGAAAAAGGCAACTCTTTGTCTCTCTTTGGTTTATCTGAACCCTCTCTTAGCTTCCAAAGTTTTTCTTCCAGATGCCTTCCTTGACTTTTTGGAATAAGTTAGCTGCCCTAGAAACAGGGTCCACTAGTTCACTGCATTTTCTTGAGATGGCAATTTTCATACTTCATTGTAATTATTTATTTAGTTGGCCATCTTCCTGGCTACATGGTAAGCTCTGCAAGAACAGGGTCTCTGTTTTGCTCACCACTGTAACTCTAGACCCAGCACAGAACTGGGCACAGAGACGTCTGTTTGTGGGTAGTTGTTGAAAGAATGATTGAAAGAAGATAACTTATTTTTCTACTTGTTATTTACAAAGAACCTTCACAATGTATTAGGTATCTATTGCAGCATAGCAAATTACCTTAAAACCCACAGTCTTAAAACAATAGTAAATATGTATTAACTCTTACCATTTCTGTGAATCAGAAATTCAGGAATGACTTAGCTGGGTGGTTCTGACTCAGGGTCTTTCCTGAGGTTGGAGTCAGATGTAAGCCATGGCTGCAGTCATCTGAAGGCTTGACTGAGGCTGGAGGAGCCACTTCCAAGATGGCTCTCCCACAGGTCTTTTGTTGGGAGGCCTCAGCTTCTGTTCACGTGGGCCTCTCCATAGGACTGCTCGAGTGTCTCAATGATGTGGCAGCTGGCTTTCCCCAGAATAAGTGGTGTAAGAGAAGATGGTGAATGCTGCCATGCCTGTTATGACCTAGCCTTGGAAGGCTACTATGCCTTTCTACTGGTCATGCAGACTGGTCCTGATGCAGTGTGGCAGGAGGCTCCACAAGGGCATAGATACCAAGACCAGAGGCAGCTGTAGTGGAGATTGGTCACCACACGTATCATTTGACATCTCTTCCTATCACGCCTATGAAATATTATTCCTGTCTTACAGGTAAGGGTGACAGTGAGTTGCTTAAGATTATACTCTGGCCTTAAATCCAAGTTTATTCCCTCTAAGTTAAGTTCTTTCCAACATATCATAGCTGTATGATTAACTAAGTAAATTACATATAGCTTTCAGAAAACTCAAGATATAAAAATCTAAACACCAAATTAGAAGTATTATTTGCATTACAAAAGAATTCACCATACTATAGGATTATTTAAATGGCATATTCAAAGTGACTCAAAGATGAGTTTTAATGTGACTTTTGGGCACACATGTGTTAGGTAACGAGAAATATAATTTTAAAATGTGTGTGCTGGAAACAATTAGATTGTGGATTTCTTGAAAGCAAGGATAGAGTCAGGTGTATCTTCAGTACCAACCCTGGCACCTGGCCCAGAGGAAGCTTTCAATAAAAGTTCATTAAATAAAGGAATGGTTATGGCAAAATACCTATAGCTACAATTTCTTAAGAATCTTTTTGTATATGAAAAGTTAACACATTACTTTTAAAGTAATGTATTTTATTAAATACATTTTAAGTAATATATTTAAATACATTTATTCTTATTTTATAACTAAGAGCTTGATCCCTACTGAGCTTTATTATTACTAGACTACCTAAAACTAGGTATTAGTACTGGCTGGATGTAACATGTTGGGAAACTTTTTATCCCGGCTGAGTTGCGAGGTTGAAAAACTGACAGATGTCTAATGAAAACAAAGAAAAAGAAAAATCTCACCTAGAGAATGGATAAAAGATCTGTTTTCAGAACATGTAGGTAAATGGAATGGTGTTTATTATTAGACTCAATTAACCAACCAAACCATTGTCCTAAATCTGAATAAAATCTTTTCCATTGGAAACAAATACTGAAGAATTTTTAAAAGTTTTTAAAAAAATGCATCACACTCCAATTGGGTCTAAGACTTGAAGAGATTCTTGGCAGATTTTTTCGTTTTTAATAGCCAGGGGATCTAATGTTTTCTGACTTGAACACTTTGCTGTTTGTAAAGATTTTCTAGGGGAAGGTGAACAGATGCTTCTTTGGAATAATTCCTTATCGAGTCTGTGAAATTAGTAGGTTATCACGTTTATGATGGTATGGTTGTTAACATAAGCTCACATAGGGGATCGAATTATGGCCAGACATAGATAAAAGATTTTTATCTTTTATAGAGTTAAAGAAAGATATTTGTTGAACAACTACAGTTAAGGATAGGAAGGTTAGCTCTAGAATCCTAATCGCAATGATAGCCTGGTATGAATATTATACAGCATTATACAGTTTACTTTTGTGATGGTGGTAATGTAAGATGAGTTCTGTTTATCCTAATTCAGGTAGTATAGACGTGTATTTCCAAGTGTAAATTTCTCAGTTAAGTTTCCTACATAGATTTGCTGTTAGTCATTCTTCTGTTTGAACAGTGAGCTGTTTAGGGTTTGAAGGGAGAAGCGTCTATGACAGGAATGAAAGTACATACCGTGTGACATCATACCCCTTCCTCATCCACAGCAGACGTTTATTGTGGCACATTTGCTTCCTGAGTCATTGTTAAAGGTTTGCAAAAGAGTAAGAGACTGGCAAAATCAGGAGAGATCAAAATGATCACTCATGAGCGAGAACTCTATAATAAGCGATAGGAATTTGCCTTGATAAAGCAATAACTTTCTTGTTGTTGGCTAAAGATAACAACAGATAAAGATGAATAAATTTGACTCACCTGAGGGGAGTTATAAAGAAAAAATTTGCTCTTTTATGTGAGTTGCATGAATTGTCATTTAATATTTCATATATAAGAGGAATGCATAAGAAGTTAAAATTATTTTTAGTTTAAAAACTTCTTTAAACTGAAGACTTTCAACAGATTGACTCCTGTTTTTATGCAAAATCTACCCATAAAAGGTACAGAAGATTAAACCTAGAAAGGACTATTGAGACCACTTTTTCCCACATTCTTTCCATTTTACCACTGCAAAAACTAAGGCTCAGACTGGGGAGCTGAGTCATGCAAGTTCACAAAGCTCTTACGTGATGGCAGTGGGGCTAGTGAAATTGCTGCGTAGTGAGGGCACACAGTAAGTGGATTTCAAAATCTCTTCAACTCTCAGGTATGCTGTTTCTCTCTAACCCCTCATGAACTCTCTGATATTACGTATTTGTTTATTTTCTGTCTCCACCTACTAGAATGTAAAGTCTGAGGACTAAGTCTGTATCTGTTTTGTTCTCTACTATTTCCTTTGTATATCCTCCTCATTTATTGAGGATATAGTACAAAAATATATGTTTGAGGATATATGTTCAGAAAACAGATGCTGTTGAGTAAATGAGCCAAGATGGGGTTCAGAATCTTTGCTAACCTCACACTCCAGATAGCTGCTACCAGTTAATTGTAGCTAGCTTTCTAGTAACTTGTGGTGGACAGACTCCAGGGTCACCCTCATGACCTTCCTCTCTTGCTGTTCACGTCCTTGAGGGAGGGAGTGACCTATGACTTGCTTCTACCAGTAGAATGCAGCAAAGGTAAAAGAATGTGTGTGATTACATGTATGTGATTCCATTACATAAGACTGTGACCCCTGTCTTGCTAAGAGACATTCTTCCTTGCTGACTTTGAAGAAGCAAGCTGCCATGTTTTGAGATGCCCATAAAGAGGGTCACTTGGCAAGGAACCGAGGGTGGCATTTAGATAACATCCAGCAGAAAACTGAGCCTCAGTCCAATGGTCTGCAAGGAACTGAATGCAGCCAACATCCATGTGAGCTTGGAAATGGTTCCTTCTCCAGTTAGCCTGAGATGAAACTCCAGCACTGCTAATACCCTGTTTGCAGCCTTATAGAGGACTCAGCGAAGCCATGCCCAGACTCAGGATTCACAGAAACTGTGAGAGAGTATATGTGTGTTGTTTTGAACTGCTGCTTGTTGTAATTTATCTAGCAGTAAATAACACAACCACCTCTCATTTAGATGCATTCCCTCATTTGGATATTCACAAAATAGAATTCTAAACCAGGTTTAGAGTACTCTAAATTCAACAGGAAACATAATCTAGGAGAAAATGAAGCTCTTTTTTGAAAGAAGAAAGGCTTAGTGTCTGGTTTGTGTTGTGTTGAATCTTCCAGGGCCACAGCTTTCAGCTCTTTATGATCTACTGGTACCTAATCATGGCTTATTCATAGACATCAGAGTTCTCTTCCCTTCTGCTCACCTGGTTGCCAGCATTCAAACTAATTCACAAGATAAACTGGGCATAGAGTCAGGGTGGGAGCATATCTGAGCATCTCTGTTTACATCAAAAAATGGTTCTCAACATTTTGACTGTATTTCATATCAGTCCGTAGGTGAGTAACCAAAGATGCCACTCTCTAAAAGGGGCCTTTCATTTAAAATAGATTGTCTTTGTAGACTGTGTGTGTTAGTAAAGGTTGATGAAGCCCCTTTAAAAAAATGGAGTCAAGTAATTTTTCATGAATCTAAATGATCTTTATGTTCATCACTGAATTTTGTGGGATTGGCCATTTCTGTATGCGGTGAAATTGTGCCTTTGCATTTCAAAGCCAAATAGAAATAAAATAGATTGTGTGTAATTTTGCATTGTCCTTGTCCTGCCTCTGTAGGTAATTGATGATATCAGTACTCTTACTTCACAAAGTCAGTGCTGTTTAGCAAAATCGGCTTTATATCAAATCTCACTTCTCCAACTGATTCCATAGAATATTACTTGGATATCCATAAAAAAATTATTCACCAAATAATGAATTGAGAATGTTATATGAAGACAATGTTGATGTTGTGGCCAGGTCTGTGAACTCTTGGAAATATATTGGATGTGCTTTTCCAGTTACTTTAGAACTACAAGACACGACTATCACTTCCTTTATCTCTACTTACTCTAGACCACGGAACACATTTTAGTTTGGAGAATTGTCTCTTCTCTGTGTTCAGAGCACTCAGAACTCAGCGCTTTTTAATACTCCTTTGCCAGGCTTATTTCCAATGCCTAAGAGAGCTAGCCTGCAATACCTGATTTTACCAGTAGGTGCTGCTCTTTAAATTTCAATATCTAGTACAGTGATTTTTTTTTTTTTTACACCACCCCTACCATCACCTCCGCCCCAAACTAATTTGAGGACACAGAAGCACCCCATACTTTAAAAATTTTTGTTGCATATTAGGATACTGATAAGTTTTTGTTTGAAGAAATGTTTTTCTTCTAAATAAATTGGAAGCCACAGCCTTAACCTGAAAATATTCCAAGTTTGATATTTAAGTTTTTATAAAATAAATTAGTGAGCTATTCTAGGAATGCTATCAGGTTTCCCTTTTACATAATACTTTTTTTGTAAGTGCAAAAAGATATTTCTTGACAAGAAAATATGTTAAATATATTCAAAATGAACAGCTTGGGAAGTATCTTTGAAATAAATCTTATTGTTCAATTGTTTAGTCCCTTTTTTCTCAGTAAGCTAGAAATTACCTACATGTTTTGGTTTCACTGGTAACTGCATACATTTTTCAGGTGCAGTTGAATTTTTTGAAAGAACGCATTTCTGTTTTTTAAAAAAGTAGTAGAAAGAATTCTAAAGAAGAAAGAAATTTTACTGAAAAAGTGGCATTTCTAATCTTTATACTTCTCTACCAGACTAGAGATTAACCATTGTGGCAGTAGCAGCACCAATTTTTTTTTTTTGTGGGGAGCACATACATAATTGATCTGAGGCAATAATTCAATGCTAAAATTGTCTCATGTTCCATGAAAACTTGAAGCAGGATGGCAGAGTGGCTCAGACACAATGTTTTATGAGAATAAGCAGCCAGTAGCCCTTGGCAGAAGCTGTGGGACTTATGGGTTAACTTTGGGTGTTCCATTAAGGCTACCAGCCCATCTGTGTCAGTTCCTGGAAAGCTACCTGGGCAGGGAAAAAGACAAGTGCTAAACCTGGGGTATGGGAGAGAGGTATAATAAAAATAATAAAAACCACAGGGCTCACCATATTTCAACATAGAGAGTCTTATATTCAGGTAAGAAGTTATCTTTATAGGAAGGTCTTTCCCCCTTTATTCTTTGCTTTTTTTTCTTTATAAAAAATCTTTGCTGACTTCATAAGATTGTTTCCTGTGAATGAAATTCTTCACTTCAGGGCTGATACGTTGTGACTTATGAAAATCTGAAATACCTGTTGTGGATCAGCTCTCACTTAGCAAGGGCTGGATTTGTCAGGTGATGATTGAAGTTGTAAATCAGTATTCTTGGATCTGGAATTTCCTATAGTGAAGCAAATAGCTGCAAACCTCAGCTTTAAGAATAAAATAAAATAAAATAAAATGCAACAAGCGGTAATAATAATAAAAAAAAAACCTTGACAGGCAAATTTGGCATTCCGCATTGTGCATTTCTTTGCAGTCTCTCAGACTTTCTGAACACTGTAATTTGTTTGTGCTGGTGCATCACTATCATCAAAGATACAGGACTTTGTTAGCTCTTCTCTCTTAGGGAGCCCTTTTTTCTTTCTTTCTTTTTTTTTAAGGGGAAGGAATGCATAAAAGTTCAGCCACTTGAATCTGTGTGTAATCACACTTCTAGCAAAAGTCTTATGTTTCTTTAGGAGGAGAAAGAAAAGAAGGAAGACTGTAAAGAAAGGAAGGAATAGTGGATGGGAAGGGAGAAGAGAGGGAAAGAGAGGAAGAGAAAGAAACCTCAGGGCAATTTTCTTTTCAAAAAGTACGACACCAAGGTGACAATATTGTGCTGAGAGGATGAGGTGATTTTTCAGACCTTCCCTTCCAAGTTTAACTACATTCCCTTCCAAGCTAAACAACTCTTAGAAATAAATAGCTGACATTCAGAGCACAATGTTAGTAAACAACAGTTCCTTTACTGTCTGTGGAGAAAACTTTGTCCTTGCTGTGTGGATCAGGACTGAATGGTAATCTTATTTTTAGTTCAAGAGTTTTTAAACATTTGGAAGGAATTAAAATGAGATCAGATGAATGGTGATAGAGGAGCTTTAACAGCCTGTGGGGCTGGAGTAATGGTCTATTAATGGCCTAAACTGATCATTTAGTCACAAGTCTGAAGTCTGTGTCTACTTTTGCTCTCCCGAGGCTGAGATCCACTCATAAGACAGCTGTCCAGGGCACAGAGGGGAGCTGGAGTGTTGAAGGAGGAACTTGCAGTCGGTGGTGGAGAGTCTTGCATTGGCTGCTCCTCTGTGTTAATGACCATTTTGTCTCTAAATCCAAAGATACACTCATCAGCTTTTCAAAAAAACAGAATGGGGTGGCCGGGCCATTTAACCAGAGGCTATGGACTTCTCCTCACCTGGTACCGTCTCCTGGTTCTGAGCCCAGATGTTCTCTCTTTCTATTATGTTTCCTACTGCCTTGTCACCTCAGTAGTCACCCTTTGTCACCCTTCCTACTTGATCTCTCTTCTTCTGAATTTCAGATGGGGGCACTCAGGGTGTGGGCAGACAAGACTGAATGGACCCATGGGGCTTTCGTGGCACCATATTTAGAAGTGCCTGGAAGTCGGGAACGTGATCCTGGCCTTGCTGTGAAGGAACCTGAACCCACTGTATGGAACTGTCAGCCAGGGCACCTGCCTTGTGCAGGGAAGGGGTCTGAAACTGGCTTGCTGGCTCTCATTGAAGGCTGTGGGACAGAAAGGGTGATGAGTTAGTGGCAGAAATGGAGAGCTGAGATGGAAGAAGATGATTCTGCTTTGAAGCCTTTCTGTCCTGCTCTGCACAGGATGCTGTCTGGGTCTGGGATTCTTGTAATTGCTTGGCATTCCTGATAGGGTTTGTGGCCTGTTGGCAATTTATCCAGATGTAGAAAAGGATTCTTCTAAGTTAGGAAAAAGAAAGCCTTGCCCGATCTTTAAAACACACCTCTACTTTGTTCTTTTTTGTGATACACAAAGGGGATGGTGAGTGATGGAATGGAGGAGAGTGGTAGTGCACCATTCCTCAAGTGGTGTTTCCAGAAGCCAGGGAAGAAGTACGGGGCCGGGCTGAAAGATGCCGTGTGCTGTTGAGTTGTGAGACCCAGAGACACCCAACACCTGAGGTTGTGGACGGGGCCTCCTGTTAGCTCCTCACAAACACTTCCCTCCTCCCCAGGCCTTTCCCTTAGGCAGCCTCACATTTCATCTGGTCCCTGCAGAAAGTCATCTGCTTTTCAGGCCCTTCCTGGTGGGCTGCCAGGTAACATTCTCGGCATGCGGTTTTGGCTGTGAGAACCATCTGGCAAAGGGATGGAGGGTGGGAATGCAGAAAGGTCACCCTATCCCAGGGTTAGTTCTGGCCACAGCCCCCAGTTGGTTGTAACTCTTCATTCTTGAGACCAAAGGGCAAGGAAACAGGGCACAGGGAAGCCAGGAGAGAGCCATTCCGTGCTGTCCCAGCTTAGATTTCCATGGCTTGAGAAGAGGAAAGCTGAGTGATAACAAGGGCTGACTCCCAACCATGTTATCCTAGAGCAGTGGTTCTCAAATTTGAGCACGTGTCCAAATCTCCTACAGAGTTTAAGACTCAGATTTCTGGGCCCCCCTCCCATAGTTTCTGGTGCAGTAGGTCTGAGAATTTGTGTCTCTAACAAGCTCCCAGGTGATGCTGATTCTGCAGGTCCGGGGACGGCTCTCGGAGACCCCCTGAAGCTCAGGGCGAGCCCCGGCCCACTGCAGGACTCCATCTGTGACCTCTGTGGATAGCTCTGATCCTAGGGTGCTGTAGCATCTTTCCGCATGTCTGCCTGCTTCTTCAAGCTCTGCGGTCCTCCAGGGAGCTTCTCTGTTTCTAGGGCAGAGCTGGGCAGGTCGAGAGTGTTCAGAGTGATTTTGTTGAAGGGTGATTTTTGAGATCTGTATCACAGGCCTTGATGTGCTTAGAACCGTAGAATGTTAGAGTTGAAAGGGAATTTATTGCTGACCGAATCCAACCAAGTTGTTCTACAAACAGGGAAACTGAAGTTCAGGAAGACCCACGTCACAAGATTACGCAACTAGCCAGTCGTATACTTCAATTTAGTGCCCTGATTGATTGAGCAGTTGTCCACTATGCTGGAAACCAGGCTGAACGCTGAAAGTTCTGACTTAATTTCTTGTATGATCTCCCTGTATTGTCATTTAATTGTCAGAGTAACTCTGTGGGTCAGCACAGTTGTTACACTCATTTTGCAGGTGCAAAAACTGAGGCCTTGAGAGGTAAATAAATTGCCTCAGTCACATGGTAAGTGAGGAGCCAGGCAGTGCGACCAGAGAGGAAGCTGCTGACCATGACGCTATTCTGCCTGCCATGTAGTTGGTGCTCGATGAGTGCTGAGGTTCTGACCAGTTCAGTCTCTTCATCTGTGACATGGGAGTCATTTTTTGCAAAGCATTTTGAAGGCCAACATGAGAAACATGTACTAAAGCCCTTGAAGACTTAAGTGCTGCAGGACTGGGTGACACTGTTGGGAGAAGGGATTTGTAGTCTCCAGAGTGTTTTCACAGATACTCTGTGCTTCTGCAGGCACTTTACCCCCTAGGTGAAAAGCCCTGCAGGGCTGCCTCCACCGTGGGCCAGGTCTTGCTCTCACAGAGTCTTGATCGCCCTCCCAGTACACCTGTGTTCTGTGTATGTCGACATCTGTATGTTGTCTGTACTGAATTGTCACACAGGGACCCTACCGTACCCATGTCTATTCCCCGAGGAACATCACATGGAGGGGCCCTCAGTGCTGGCTGAATGGGAGGTGTTCATATGCAGCATCATCAGAACCTGGATAAGTGGGCTTGGCAGGTGTTATAATCCCCAGACTGGACAGCAAGAGGGCTGAACCAGGTGAGCCTTGGGGTGGCCCACAGTCCCACAGTGAGTTCCTGGTAGAATTTCACCAAGAGCCCAGTCTTCTGCACTCCTTTCCATGTGGTCTCTTCATGAGTAGGTCAGTGGTATGGGAAATTGGGACCATCCTTTCCTTGATGACATAGTTGTGTCAGGGTCCTTCTAATTTTTGGCTGACCAACCATGAGTTATTCTTTCTCAAATATCCAGGTCCTTCCAAAGTGATTAGGAAACTTCCTGAGACCACCCAGCTTCCGATCTCTTGAGATTTGGGAAAATTGTGCCTCTGATGAGATAGAGACTTCCTCCAGGAGGAAGCTTCTTGGTAGTTTGAGGTAGTGAGATTGTGGCCTCACAGAATCTCAGGTTTTGTGGACCTCTCTTCGAGAGCTGGGCTTTGAATGGGGGCAGTGCCTGGGCAAGAAAAGCTTCCTGTTGCCCCCTCCCCACTACACACACACACACCCAGATATCTACATCTATTTATATACATGTATTTATATCCATATCTATCTATATATGTATCTTTATATGTATCTCTATATATACATATGTTTATGGCTGCTTTGGGACTGACTGAATTTTCCTCCCTCCTAAGCTGAGCTCCCTTTGGGAACATGGCCCTGGTGGTAATTTTGTAGTGTGTGAATCAGTCTATGTCATCCCACACTGGAGGCTTTTTTCTTTCTTGGCTGTTACTGCCAGCTCTCTCTGGCTTGCCCTGTACTGTATGCTCAGCTAGGGATAAAGTATGGTTTATGCTTGCTGGCTTGGGAGGGATGATTCACCAGAGGTTGAGCCCTTCAGGAATAGTTTACTGATGCAGGAATTAAGATGAGCTGTGTCCACCTTGGCATACCCTGCATATTTCAAAGACAGCATAGAGCCAGCCCCTCACGCACACACCAGCCTCCTGGAGAGTGTATGATGATGACCCCCCTCCCCTGTTCAGTGCAGGGTGTGCTTTTGCTCACTTGAGTGAACGTGGGTGCCAGGAGCAGAGACAAGTTTGGATGTGAGTCAGGTGGCTACTCTGGCTCCGGCCACCTCAGGAAGTCAGGGCAAATCCAGGAACAGCTCCTGAGACCCGGGTGAGGGCCTGTGAAGAAGGTGCACGGACCCTCAGGCCTTGGCCCACCCTGTAGAGGATTTCCTTTCTCGTCTCCTCCTCTGCCCATTCACATCCTGCTTTCTCTGGGTCCAGTCAACACCCCAGCTCTGTTGAGAAGCCCTCTGTCTTGGCAGGGGCGGAGGGGTCGTGTTGCCCAGTGGATCTCGAGGCTGCGCACTCCATGGTGTATGGGGCATGGTCACAGGCACACCCAGATCAGTAAATAGCTGCTGTCAGACTGGTGCGGGCAGGCCTAGGCATCAGAAAGGCATCAGAGAGGCTCCTCCACTGTCTTGAGAAGGAGCGTTTTTTTTTTTTTTTTGGATTGTATTGTATTTATAATGGTTCAGAGCATTTTTGCTCTCACCCAAAATTTTAATGAGAACTATCCACATGATTAAAAGTGTTTCATTTAAATTTTTTAAAAAATTTTCAGTTAATTAATTAATTAGTTTTTGTTGAAGTATAGTCAGTTACTATGCATCAGTTTCTGGTGTACAGCACAGTGAAGGAGCGTTTTAATTTCAGGCTCCTCATCTCTCAAATGGTTGCAATTAGCCTGCTTTCCCCAGGGGAATGAGTGAGAAGGGGCCCGGGAGAAGCAGCACTGTCCTTTTATGGCCCTTTGGAAACCACAGGGCTCAGTCCTAAGGGGTCCCCTCGATAATATAGATGTGAAGTTCTGTGATTTTCTAGGCACATGAACTCCAAATCCCCTAACTTCTCTCTCACTCTCAAGAGCATGTCGGACTGGAAGTGACAGTGACCTTATCATGGGGGAGATTTTGAACCTCTTCTCAATTATTAAAACAAAATAAATTATTTTCAAGCCACTAGTTGTTGTGGGAACAATTTGCCTGTGGCTTAGGCCATATCTGTTAGAGACACACGGTCGCTTCCCAACACAGTGAACCATGCTTCTGACTTACACAGTCTGCCTGTGGAATTAGATGGTCCTATACAGTTCACTGTTTTGGGTTTGAGTGTCGCCTCCCTAGTAGTATTGTGGGACCACAGTGTTAGGGCTGGGAAGGAGTATTAGAGTCATCTAGTTCAATACCCTTATTTAATGGATGAGGAAAGTGTTGCTGAGAGAGGCAGGTGACTCGCTCAAGGTCACACAGTGAAATTATGAGCTGGTCATGGAATCCGGTCTCTCAGCTCTTAGTCTAGTGCTCTTTCCCCTTTCTAATGCCATCTGTGTCATCATGATGTGCTGGTCATATATCCTGTTCATAAAAGGACCTAGGGATGGAGATACCAAATCTCACCTGGTCACCATGTCCACACACACAAAAAAGAAGAAAAGAATGAATTAAAAATAGGGGTGAAGTCTCCCTGGGAGTTTTACCGTATCGCCCATTTCTTTCTTAATACAGCTGGCATTTCCACCACAGTCTTAGTTATATCTGAGAATATTTGGAAGCAACTCAACTGTCCAAAAAGGAGATTGGTAAAGTAAATTACGGCACATGCCTATTATGCATTATCTTGCAGTTACTTAAAATGATGCTGTGGAATAATAGCCATCAATGTGGGGAAGCACAGTGGGATGCTGTGTGTGAAACAGCTGACGACTTAGGTATATGGGAGTATATCCTTGGTGTGGAAAACACAAATTCATGCATACAAAGAAAGAGTACCAAAGTGTTAACAATTGTTCTATCTGGGTATTGGATTATGGAGTGATCTTTGTTTTCTTCTTTTCTGTATTTCCATTTTTTTTCCAATGAAGATTTATTACTTTTATATCAGGGAGAAACAAAAGATGTTATTTTTAAAGAAGAAGTCTGCATTAGGAAGATTTATACACAGTCCTCCCCCAAAAGCCTCTTGGGAATGCATGCTGTCCTACAATACAAATACGGATCTAAATGTGGCTTGTCAAACTGGCTCCCGGGAACAGGAGCTCTGATTAAAGGATAGGAAAGGTTCTGGGCCAGGTCTTTTGATTTCTCCCTGTTCTCAGTCTTCTGGTCTCTCATATGGGTATAATCTGTCTGCTCTCCCTGGGGAAGGAGCTGTATGTACTCGGCAGCACCTTAGAAATCTTAAATCCTCGGCCATAAAGAGCCCAGAGTGAGTCGGTGGTATTGACTGAATGGACCCACAGAAACTCAGCCCAGGCTTCCTGAATATGAAAGGCAGACAGGACCCCGTCCTGCTGCTCAGGGTTCTCCTGCTGTGTTGGAAGTGAGGTGTGGAAATCCCCTCAGCTGGCACTTGGCAAATTTGCGCAGAATAATCCTTAGTTGAATCGGCTTCACCTTCAAAAAACTGATCTGAGACCTTTCGGGGAGGCTGAGGTTTCTGTCACCATGGCCTTGACTCCTGCAGACACTTCCCAGAGACAGTATTTGCTGTCAGGGCTCATGGTGGCCTTCCTCAGAGAAAGGATTCGGATACCCCTTCGCCTATGCTCACAGGTGAACCTGTGGGCCCAGGTGGCAGGTCCAAGTGGCCTACAAATCAGTTGCTGGATTCTTCTCCCTGCCTCTCAGGAGTTTCCTGAGCCACTTGAGAAATGTGCAAATAGTTTGTCTTGCAACCAGAAAAACTGCCAAATTCAAGGGCAGGAGGAGGAGAGGCCTACCTCCTGCCAACCCAACGATGTAAGAGCACAAGCCTTTTTCCTCTAGGGCGGCTTGGACCTGGCTCTGAGCACCGGCTCTGCACAACTTTGACCTGATCCAGGAGGGGCTGAAAGGCTAATCTGCTCATTCCTATTCCAGACAGTCACAGATTAGGGCTGCTGGTTGATATAGTCTACACTATGGAAAAGAGCAGTGTGATTACAATTGGTTTTACAGGCTCCTTGGAGCCCGGGCTGAGGCTTCCTCTGTTGCAACTTGGAGCTGACCAGCAGGATGACCTGGGCAGCCAGCCTTGGGGATAGATCTTTGACCTTTAGCTGATTGGCTTCCTCTGCAGCCTGGACATTAGCAGGAGTCTTGAAGGCGAGAAGGGCACGTCCTTCTGGACTGTGTGTGACCCTCTGCTTTAATCACTGTTGCTCTTGATCCTCCTGCTCCAGGGAATCTGAAATGAGTCTTACAAATGGAGCTAATGACAAGTCTCGAAAGCCTGTGCTGGTGACATCTTGTCGACTTTCAAGCCTGAGCTCAGGTGCTGCTTTCACAGTGAAGCCCTCTCTCATCCTGCCTTTCCCATTCGTTCCTGTCTCTGCAGCCTGCATTTCAGACCTTGAGTTTGCCCTTACTCCTTTCTGCCGTGCGTTTCAGTTAATTGCCTGCCTGCCTGTCTGCACCCCTAAACTGTAAATTCCACAGCACTCTCCGCTGTGCTTGCGTGGTGTAGGTGCCCATTTAATGCCTGATGGCTTGAAATAAAAGGACAGAGCCCCATGGTACTGGGATACTCCAGCTTTGCCGATTGCTTGGACTATTCCTGGTCCCACACTGAGTTTATTCTCTTCTCCTTAATACCTAGCCTGGTATGGGAGGCCGAGGCAGTCCATCAATTAAACAAATAATAAGAAGTTAGCAAGAGGAATATGTCATGATGCCCAACTCTGAAGAGCTAGTAATGGGGAAAACATTACCCACCTGGAGCAACTAAGAACTATGTCAGAAGTGCTGGAAGTTGTGGGCGAGGTCACAGGGACCATTAGAGAGGCCTTTCTGGAGGAGGCAGAATTTCCTTTAGAGCCTTAACGATGGGAAGGATTCTGATGAACCAGTCTGTCATTTTCTAAGAAGACAGAGGAAAGATCTTGGCATTTGTATCAGAAGATTTGAATTTATTTTCTAACACTGACTTGCTGTACAGTCGTGGATAAGCCACCTAACTTCTCCAGCCTCGTATTTTTAAAAATGGGAATCCTGAAAAAAATCGGCTTAGCTCTTCTTATGGAATGCTGGTGACATAAAGGATGTGAAACCTTTTGCAGAGGAAAAATCATGTATAAATGCTACTTCTTAACACTGCCCTTATCAGTCCCCTATGAGGATGCACAGCCTGCTTCCATGATTGCAAAGGTACTTCACCCATTTGTTTTAGGACTATTGATTGTCTGATTTCCTGAGAACCCTTTGGCATGCTTCTCATTTTTGCATGAACTTCAGCTATGTACGTTATGCTTTTTTCAGTGCCTTCTAGAGCTTTAAAAACCGTCTTTTAATTCACAGTTACCAATATATTTTACATCATTTTACAATACTACACACTTAAGTTTCAGTTCATACATATGCACACAAGTACGTATCAAAAGCAGAATTTTCATAAAACCAAATGCCATTGCTGTCTACAACACATTGATCTTCCCTTTCCCTTCCTTTTCCATCCAACTTTTTTAATTAAAAAATTCTGGTTGCAACCTCATAAGCTGATTTCACATCATCCTGCCCTCGTAGGTTTAAAAACCCTTTTCTGGACTGCACAAAGAACCATCTCAGAAAACAAGATACGTGGAGCAGCAAAATAGAGAAGTTATCCAGTGTGAGCTAAATTAAACTCAGACTATGAAGTTGACGGTTTAGAGGAG
Source organism: Vicugna pacos (assembly GCF_048564905.1). Taxonomy (NCBI): domain Eukaryota; kingdom Metazoa; phylum Chordata; class Mammalia; order Artiodactyla; family Camelidae; genus Vicugna; species Vicugna pacos. The sequence goes on from NC_133001.1 coordinate 17,378,860, forward strand.
GAAGACAAGAGGTTCACGTCAGTTTCTCAGGTTTTCCTGGTGGAGATAAGAGTGATGCCTTTAGCATCTGGTACATGTTGATGGATGGATAAAATAAGAGGATTAAATGCTGTTGTAGGTAAGAAGGGCAAATAAAGGCATGATAGGCTGGCTGGCAGGAAGAATGAGTGTTTTTGTTTTTAGTACAGTAAAAAGTTATAGGAATTGTAGTGAGCAGTTTTGGGAAATCTGGTTTGCTAGGTAGTAGGACCAGATTATAGAAGGGTTTGAGTCTGAGACTGAGACCAGTAAAATTGGTAGGCAATTTGGCTTGAATGTGGTAGGACGTGGGATACCTTTTGTGGTCCTTGAATAGGAAAGTGATTTGTTGAAAGCAGTATTTTGGGAAGGGTAATCAAGCAGCTATAATTAGGGTCAGCATTTCTTCAGGTTAGAGGGATGTGGCTTCTGTTTTCTGGGTAGAGTATGCAAATTTGGGGCCATAGCTGAATTGCTCAGGGAGTCAGGGAGACAGAGAGCTGCCACCTGAATCACCCCTTTCCAGTTTCTTCTGACTGGTGTACAGTCTCTCTCCTAAGGAATGACGAACTCGTTTGCTTGCTTGTTTTAAAGGAGCACTGAATTCTTAGACACCTAAGTTCATACCAAGTTACTGACCTTCTCAGGGTGCCCAGGTGTTTGATCTGGCCTTGAAAGCGTCAATAAACCTCAGTTTCCCCTCCTTTCTCTGAAGTAGGAAGACTCCGTTGTTACCACCTGTTTTAGCAATGTGGCTTGACATCCCTGGAAAGGCTTCATTTTGTGGCAGGAAGAACCAAGGGACAGAGCTAATGTGAGAAGGTGTATGTTGCTGAGGGAGAAAGAGAACAGATGAGAAAAGGATCTGAACTTGAGGGAATGGGCTCATTTACCACTGGTCTCACCTTGTGCAGTGAGAGAATCAACTGATTTGGAGTCTGAGTCTCTTAACTTTGTAACCCTGATTTATAATTTGATCTTTTTCAAATTCTAAGGCTCTATTCTATGGGACTGATGTGGGAAATTGAGCTAAAAGGCAAGATGGAGGAACACATAATTGGTTGCTCATAAATAAAGGAGCAGGAAGGGGCTGGAATTAGCTTAGAGCTTATTTACAACCTCCCTTAGTGGGACGTGACGTAACAAACCCAAGCATCAGAGGCTGGGATAATGAGGGAAATGACCAAGGGCTGGAACAGAGCGTCCAGCTCCTCGTATTCCTTTGTGGTGTGTGCTACACCGACAAAGAGGGGGATTTTCTGATTGTCTCTGCCATGCTGACCTTTAGCATGTTTACTTTTCAGTTGGTTTGGGGAAGGCCCGTTTGAACTCTGCAGTATGAACAAGTTCACTCCTCCTCTACTCTCCTTTTTTTTTTTTTTTCTATCCCCTCTTGCCTGAAACGGTTTGCTGAGTGACAAATAAACACAAGTTGTTTTTACAGGTGTAAAACCAACAGATCAAATGCTGGCCTGTGCCTGGGCTTGTGAACGAGGACTGTGTTATGTTTGGAGAATACCACCGCATCATTTACACTTGCAAACCCTTTGTAATCTTAATCTCTTTGTTGCTTTTATGTTATACTGGCCCCCCAAGGTTAAAGAAAGAGATTTAGACCTTAAACACAAATCCAGCCTTCAAGCTCTGGAATTATCTTTGCCTTTAAATGCAGCTGATCAATGCCCATTTCTTTTGAAAATAAAACCCTTTTGAACCTTGAAAGCCTTCCACTGTTGAGCTATGCCTAAGTGCCACATGGGGGAATGGGCAGAAAAGAGCCCATTTTTCCCTTAGTGCTTGCATTAGGGGTCCCAGAGTTCAGTCCAACGCAATCAATTTAATTGGCGCTAGCTCTGGTGACAAATTATGCTGGTTTACACTCCAGTGTAGCAGAGATTCCTCAAACGCCGGGGAAGAAGGGAGATACACTTCTTGGTCTCTACTTAAAGAGGGCAACAGTATTGGAAAAGGAGCACATTTAATTTATCACTGTCAGAGCAGGTGCAAAGTTTAATTCTAACTAAAAGCATTAAACAATTAACCCAGACAGTCAGGCCTTCTGAAAATGCTCAGTAGCAGGGAACACACGGACCAGACTACCAATGGAAACATCGATGCTTCTCTTTTATTCTGCTGAATATCTTCTTGCATTAAAAAAAACAAAAAAACAAAAACAAAAACAAAAAAAAAAAAAAACAAAGGAAAGTCCCAGAAATACAATAACTTCTCAGGTCTTTTGGTTGATATCTGAATTGAAAGGGCCAGAGAGGACACCACCTTATACTCAAAGATCAACAAATAGCTGTCCCTTGAGCCCCAGTTGATTAGCTGTGTGAGAAATAAGAAGTCACTTGGGTTTGAAGCTCTCATAGACTGACTGTCCCACCTTTTTATGGTGAACTATATTACCATGCAATATATATTCCACTAATTTGAATTGTTCCGCAGTATCTGAATCCCTGTAGGTTATCTGTTATTTTGGAGCAAAAGGGAAGCAAAAGGGAAGAACTAGGGGATGGACAGGATTCAGAAAACAATGAAGTCCAGTTAGACATAGAGATGAACATTGCTTTCCAGATTCTTAATACATTTACTTCTTGTGATTGTTGAGTTGACCAGAGAATCATTGCATTTTGGAGCTGTAATGTTCTTAGAGAACTTTGGGGCTTAACCTGTGGTATTTTATTGTGCAAATATTAAGGCCCAGCTGGAAAGGGTAAGTTTCTGCTGCATGTTACATAGTTTCTGCACCTATTCTGACTTAGTGCAGGCAGTTCTGACTGTGGGCTTTGGAGGCTGTCAGACGTGTATTTGAATTGTGACTGTGTTTCATTCTTGGCATTGTAGGCATTTGTAAGCACTGGATGGTGATACCTCCCTCGGTAATGCATATATATAAATAAAATGCACCCACCTCTGTACATGGCATCTGTAGCCCTCATCATGTGTTAGTTTCCTACGTCTCTTCCTTCAGATGCTCACATTAAGAGAAGGGCTATGGATAAAGCACCTAGTCCAGTATCTGGAACACATTAGCAGTTTGTTTTTAACTCTTTTTTTTTTTTTTACTTTTTTTTTTGTTGTTGTTGAGTTATAGTCATTTTACAATGTTGTGTCAATTTGTTAACTCTTTAGTCAACCAGGAGAAAATAGTTTACCTTATGATTCCAGTGCTTTGGAAGTTTAGGAGCATTATTGTTTTCTGGATTCATTTATCAATTCAAACGTGTGTTACTGAAAGAAGAGGTTAAAATTGAGTTTGTTTTTTAAAAAAAGTGTGGCTAGATGATATTTGGGCTGTGTGGGACCTTCGAGATGGTAGACCACCTTCCTCACTCACAGATGAGGAAACATAGGCCAAGATTGGTTAAATACATTACCAAGGACACAGCTGGTTACCATCAACCAACCCATCTGGTGATCTCAAGGTCATGCCCTTGACCTTACAGAACCATCTGGCTCCACTGAACACATTCTGAAACCACAGGGGCCTGTTCTAAACTTGTCACAAAGGTAATCTGCTTTTGGGTTAGCTACCAGATTGCTGTATAGGAGAAAGTTATGGTGCTGTTTTAGCATATTGTTTAAGTTAACTATTTTAAACATAGATTATCCTGCTTTTATTTTTTAATATAATGTAGCATTATTAAAAAAAATTTAAGGAGAAACAAACCAACCAACTATGCAACGTTCCATGTCCTGCCCCAGCACCAAACACTGAGCACCAGTTTCATTTGAGGGAGCTGGCACCAGTCCCATGATTGGAAAAGAGTCAGTGTCTGGGTCTTAATTTCATAATTTGTGTGTCAGTTTCTATTTTGTGGAAAGGTCCCTGGTGCCTTTTCTTAGCTAGTGCTGACTTGAGTGTTTGCATCAGTGTTGTCTGTGGAAGCATGAGAGCCTCTCAGAGACCAGCTCTGTTCACCCAGTGTAAGGGGAAGATGTTTATTAACTGCCTACTGAATACATGATTTCATTTAATCCTTACAACAACTCTTTGATGTCAATGCTACTATCTCTACTTCAGAGGTAGAAACTTGGGAGAGGTGAAGCCCACCAGGGAAAGGAGGAGCCAGGATTTCAACCTGATTTTGCCTAAAGCCCATGCTGTTTGTAATCCCCATGATGCTGTTCAGTAGTTATGGCCTCATTAGACTTACGTTACCAAAATGGTGTGTGATCAAAATCTCAGGAATCACGAAAATAGAAATTGTTCATGGGGTGCGTGGGGCCGTCAGTTGCTGATGCTTTTTCTTTGAGATCTATGGTCAGTGAGATTTTTTTTCTTTCCAAGTGTGTTTGTTTTCATGGTATAACACATTTTTATTACTCAGAAAATGTTCAAAAGGGACCTCCATGCTGTGATTGCATGTTGCTCCCCAGAAAGAAACATCCAGCTGGGATTTATTTTCCATGGGTTTTGTCAACTTTTGGAAGCCCAGCAGCCATCTCTTTATAGCACTCAGTGTTGTGTGCTTTGGAGGGTTAGAGACTAATGGACATCTTTAAAAAAAAAAACCACAACCTGATGGAGCACCTGTTTACCCTGCAGAGTTGTAAAGGGAGGAGAATAAAATGATGATGTGGGCACTCTCTTTTCTCTTTCTCATCAAGGAGAAGATGAAGTGAGGCTCCAACAATGGTTCAGTTGAGGTCTAGGGCAGACAGGCCTTCCAACAGTGGTTGAGAAGTGTGTAATTCAAATTATTAGTCCAACTCCCAAAGCTCTCATTTATTATATCTGATTGCAAAATAAGGGATCTTACATGCATATGTCTCATATCCTATTTCTCCATTATTTGCTTTACTCATTTATCTAGACTTAATTGCCATTTCACAGCAGTCTCCATGAAATCTGGTTAAATTGCCTATTGCCACTATAATTTTGGGAGTCTTATATAACTTAATGTTATTAACAAGAGCTGCCCTTCTCTTGTGGTCCCTTTGTTTTGCTCCTCGCTGAGCCTCTTTATCTTCATCCATTCTGGTCCAGCCTGCCCTGGCAGCCATTTCCAAGAACTCTGACATGAGGGTGGGGTGAAGGCTTAGGGATCTCCTACAGCCATCCTAGGAAAAGGTATGAGTGCAGTATAGAAAAAAATGGTGAAAGTCTAGTCCATCTCAATTTATGTTTTAATATTGCTGATTTCAGGGTATTTTAATCTTGATAGAAGAGAAGAAAATAAAATTTGGGAGGTTTAGCTTTTCCCAAATTTAGAGGGTTTTTTTTATGTGTGTGTGTGTGTGTGTGTGTGTGTGTGTGTGTGATATGGGTGTGCACATGTTTAAGTTCCCTCTTTATTGCCCTTATCTTTTAAAGCAAAACTGAAAAAAAAATCCGCAAGAAACAAAAAACAAAAATACAAATACCAAAATGCATTTCCTTATGGTAGGATAAACATTCAGCTGTGTCATTTGCAAGAACTCAATAACATAAACAAAAATAAACCAAGCAATTTTCATAGTGAGTTTTTGTGTTTAGTATATGGAGTATTTCTGGATTGTCATCAAGCCAGCATTTATGACCACTTTAGAGAAATAAAAATTTTAGTAACAGAAAATTATAACATCGTCCAGCTCTTGATGGGGGACAAGGGAGGAGAGGAGACTACAAATGATCTTAAGAAGTAGAGTTACAATTTCTGAGGCGTGTAAGGACAGGGTAGAGGGAAGGGGCTGCTGCTGTGTGGAGGTCCGAACCCAACACTGACATAAGATTCCTCAGCGTCCAGTCCAGCTTCAGAGGGGGCTGGTTTTCTGTGGCTGACAATGTTGTTCTCCTGTTTTGTCTTAAAACGTGTCCTGCCCATCTGCAAAATGGGAATTCGCGTCCCTGGGGCTAAGGACTAAATTAAATCAGCCCAAATTTTTGTCATCTTAGAAATAAAGTCCATAAAATTTATTTCAGGTCTCATATGGCTTATAACTGCAAAATTTCCTTGTAGTTAAAAGGAAGAGAAAAGAATAGAGAAAAAAAACCCCAAAACCTATTCCGTTTAACTCTGGGAAAACATTAAGACAGAATTAAAAGTGTACTTTTTCTGATACCCTGAGGAGGAGTGCAGTTCCTTCTCCTTTCACTGTTGGCGTTCCTCTGCCCTTTTACATGCGTTTCATTTCTTTTTTTTTTTTAAGTTGAACTATAGATGATTTACAATATTGTGTTAGTTTCAGGTGTACAGCATACAGATTTTTTTTTGCAGATTATATTCCATTATAGGTTATTATAAGATATTGGGTATAATTCCATGTGCTACACAGTAAATCCTTGTTGCTTCTCTATTTTATGTATAGCATATCTGTTTATATCTGTTAATCCTGTACTCCTAATTTGTCCCTCCCCACTCCCTCGTTTTGCTTCTTCTCAGTCTTCTGCCTGGATTTGGCAGTGGCCTCATGCCAGCTCTGGTTCTACCCTTTATCACCCACTCTGACTCTCCCCAAGTCACCTAAACAGCCTGATGACCTCTCACTCCCTCAACCTCTCCAAAGTCTGGGCATTAGCTTCTCCTTAGCGTTAAATCTTCCGGTTTGCCCACCTCTCCGATCCCCTTCTGGGCATTCAGATTCATCACTCACTCCCTTCCAGGTGGCAGGTTTCAAAACGTGGTCTGAGAGTTGTTCTTTTCTAATGCTCATGTTTCCAACATGATAAGGTCTGTAATTTTGATTCTGGCAGGAATTAATAATCTCCTTGTTATACTCCTAATTAGTTTTTCATCAAAATCACTGTTAGGGTCTATTCATTCCTTTATTCTGTTGAGGCTTTCCTCCCCCTCAGGTGACAAGCCAGAGTTGGTGGCAGAGGTATTCCAAGGAGGTTTTAGCTCTATTAAAGGCTCTATGGACATATCTTTTCCTCCATCCAATTAAGAATTTCCCCTTAAACTATCCCAGTAGGAACGAGGTGTTTTGACAGAGCTCTCTGAATAACTCAACTTCTCAAGACCACTGTAATGTCCTTCTCATTTGGATTCACTTCGTGGGTTCTAGGCTTTGGAAAACATCCACTTATCATGCAGATAGATTACAAAACTGTCTTAGGAAGTTTCTTTATCTACTTGCAAAAGTAGTAACTCCTGTGTAACCTCAAAATGATTAAAATAGTGATAGAAAAAGCATTTTGGCTTCAACCAAGAGAATTTTGACTCAAGACTTGTTTATTTCTTATCTCTGGTTAGGCAGTAGAATTAGATGCCTTTGGTCCAGTCAAATTTGTAGTGACATATTCTTGTTGAAACAGAGTAGACTAATGTTATTTCTGGTCTTGTCAATTCCAGATTCTTTTCCAAGAAATATTTTTTTATATCCAGCTGCTCATTATTTTTGTTAACTCCTGCAAAGCTCAGGACTAGGAGTCCCAAGGAAAGGCCTTAGTTAGATGGAGAAACTTACTGCTGTGTCTTTTACTGGATTTTCTCTACTCTCTTTGTGAGGCCAGACTCCTAAAAGGCAAATAAAGTGTAGGTTTGGTGGTTTTCGAGTCCAGGCTTTTACCTACACTGGTCAGACCCAGTCAGAGTGAGAATCTGAAAGACTCACATATTCTTAATTCTTGGAACTGGAGTTCAGGAATTTCTGATAGTTCATGGGAACTGGAGCTTCTACCCTCTTGTCATTATAGGGCAGCAACTCTTTGGGTGGAGGCATCTGCAGAAATACTAACCTGCTTCTCTTCTCTAACTCCTAGAGGGCTTGAAGCATTTTGTTGATATGCTTGCTACTCAGGTTTAGAGGAAATGGTTACAGTGGGCCTAAAGTTCTTCTCTACCTCTACTCCACCCCCAAGCTTAGTTTAAAATGCAGCAAATCCACCAAAGTAGTGTCTAAGCCATCCCGTGGAGACGTAATGCTGGTGTTTGTCACTCCAGCATTTTCCTGGCACATGTCTGGGTGCACATGTTGGCATGGGCACCGTCAAGAAGGCTTCTGTGAGAATGTGTGCCCTTGTCATGTTAACACCGACAGCAGTATAAATCCCCACACTCAACATATTCCAGCTCCACTAAGTACTGAAGTGTTTATCAAGCATCTTCTGTGTGTCAGTCACTTGGGATATAAGGATCAGTAAGATGTGGTTGCAGCCGTCAGAAGTTCCCAGAGTAGAGGAGAAATGCACAAATATGAGCTCGAGGCCTTGTAGGAAAAGGTGGGAATCTGACTGTAGGGTGCTGCTCCTTCCCTCTGGTAGGTTGAGGACTAGCTGCTCAGGAATCATTCCACTGCAAAGGACAGAAAATTTCAAAGAAGCCCAATTGAGGGGTTTCTTGGAACGATGGAAGTGTCCCTCACCAGGGCTGCAGTGTATGGTTGTGCAAAGTTTGCTCTGGGAAAGGGCTCCTGGCTGAAGGGGTGTGTGGTACTGAAATTTAGCAGCGCTGATGCTGGCATGGGGCTATAGAGGGCGCTCTTTTCTTTTTCCTCACTTTCATGTTTTGTTTTTAAAACATCTTATTTTGAAATAATTTGAAATAATTTCAAACTTAAAAGCTGCAAGAATAATACAGAGAACAATCATTTACCTTTTATCCCGATTCACCAATTTTTAACATTTTGGCCCATTTGTTGTGTATCCATCTATTGTAGTACTTTCTGAATCATTTGAGTAGGTGTCATACTCTGTGCCTTAATATTTCAATGTATATTTCTCAGGAACAAAGTTTTTCTCGTGTGTAACCAGGATACAGTTATCAAATAATAGGAAATTTACTCAAATAACAGGAACATAAACTAGTGCTTTAATCTAATCTGCAGTCCATATTTGAATTTTATCAATTATATCAATAATGTCTTTTATGGCATTCGTTAATTTTACCTCAAGTAAAGGATCCAGTCCCGACTCATGAATTGTGTCCTGTTGTCATGTGTCTTTTTCTCTCTTTTAATTGAGAACAGTACTCTGACCTTTCTTTGTCTTTCATTACATTGACATTTTTGAAGAGAAAGGGACAGTTATTTTATGGTACTTTCCTCATTGGGGTTATCTGATATCTCCTCATGATTAGATTCACGTTACGCGTCTTGCCAGAATTCTACATAGAGGATGTTGTATACCACTCAGAGTAACAAATCTGGAGACACGTGATGTTTGATCCTTATTGTTGAAGTTAATTTTAATATCTGATCAAGGTATTGTCTTTTTCTTCATGGCATAGTTACTGTTTTTACCCTTGTAGCGAATAAACAATCTTAGGGACACACTTGAAGCATGTAAATATCTTGTAACTCATCAAATTTTGACCTCAGGATTTAAATTCATTGGTAGCTCTTACTGATGGTTAAGTATGACAATTTTCCAATCTACTTCTCCCTCCAAATTTATCAGTCAGCACCCTATTGCAAGGAGGAGCCCTCTATTTTCCTTCATTTGCTTTATTCACCTATTTATAGTCAATATAGACTTATGGATTCATTTTTTTTAACAATGGGTTATGTATAATCTGTTACTTATTTTGGTGCTTGAATTATCAGACATTGGCCAATGGGGAGCTCCTTCAAGCTGCTCCTGTGTTTTTTGTACATGCCACCATCATTTTTTAAAAAGGACTTCCTTATTTCCTGGAGTAAAAGGATATTCCAGGCTCATCTTGTATCTTCTCTGTCTCAGCCCTGTCTATAATGTTCCATTTCTCCAAGGAACTCCCTGATTCCTTTTAGGAAGGAATGGTAGATTACCGATTTCATTGTTTTCTCTGTGTGTGTGGGAAGTAAGCAGTTTTGTGTATGCTTTGTTTCCCTCCCTGATTTTTACATAAAAGATAGCATACATTTTCTTTTGTATTTTGTTCTTTCACTTAACAGTATATTTTGAAAATCACTCCATATCAGCTCTTATAGATCTTTCTTTTTTTGCTTGCTTATTTTGTAATAGTTGCATAGTACTTCATTGCGTGTATGTATCACAATTTATTCAGTCTCTCTCCTTCTTTCTCTCTCACTCACACACACACAGAGTTCTTATGTTCTTTAAATATTTTCTCCCAATTCTTCATTTGTCTCTTGACTTTACTTATGGTGTTTTTTTTTTTTCCCCTAATTGAGCTGCCTTGTTCTAATTAGTCTGCTAAAAGTGAGTGCCTTTTTCTAATTCTCGGAAGGGTGCTGCTCTACATGCTGATGTGGCCTCAGACTCACAGAGGTTGATGCAGGAGGAGAAGCTGTGATTCCTGGGAACTGTCTGCCTCTAGTTAGGAGTAGAGGCCACCAGGACCCTGGTCATCCTTCCTTGTCCCAAAGCAGCATGGAGATTTGTTGGCTTGCTCTCTGGTGGTCACTGTACCTGAGAGAGAGTCCCCAGTTTGAGTTGCTCAACTCTGTTTGTTTTGGGATCTATAAAATGATTGGTGGAGAAGGAAGAGCTGGATGCCTGGGGATAGAAGTGTTGGTTTGAAGAGCTGGTAGACTCTGTAGATTCTTTATGTAATGCCAGGCACACAGTGAGCTCTTACTGATCATCATCATTTTCACTTTGATAGATTCCTGTTTGTGTATTTATGCTAACCACCCCTCTCCACCCTTGCGCCCCCCCCACCCCATTTCAGGTGATGTGAGTCCATCCTGTCACACATGGGACATAATGTTTTGTAAAAGTCATTTAGATTAACTCTTTTTCTTCTATTGCTCTCTTCCTGTCCTTTCCTTTTTCAATAAACTAGAAGTTGAGTATAGACTCAGGTTTTGGGGAGGAGGGGAAGTCCCTTTTTATTTGGATAATTTGAAGAATTAACAGCAGCTTAGGCAAGATGTACGTGCTTCCTCCCAGAACTCACATGATTATGCTAATTCAGGAGGAATGTGTTGATACACTATTAAAAAGCATGATCTGTTTTCGGCTTCTGGGTAAAGAGGAGAGCAGCAGCCTTTAGTGGCCGTGTCAGTTTTGCCCATATTATTATGTGCAGATGTGCCAGCTGCCAGTAGGCATTTTCTCTCTGATAGCGCTTACCACTTAACCGCGGGTCAGCGAGGTGCAGCTCTCAGCCAATAGATCTAATTGCAATCCTTCTATGTTCCCTGTGATTGCAGGTTTCTCCGGCTCTATAAACAAATAGTAATCAACTAAACCTGTTACCTCTGAGTAGAGATGTCACGATATGAAATATTAACTGTTCAAAATACAGTAATGACGGTTTAAAACTGTATTTGTTTCTTGAAAATAAAGAAAAAAAAGATTTAAGAAAGAAGGGAAAATCAGAAGCTCAAGAATTGGAATTCTGAAGGGCCCTCTGGCGCTCTTCCCTCTACATAATGAAAAATTGCATATGTATACGACATGTTTTATGTGGTCAGATACAGCGTAAATATTGTGTACATCTTTTGCTGGAGTAACAATGCATTAGCAGCATCACAAATAAGCTCTGCCTCGGCATCTACATTTTTATGACATTTTTATGTTAATGCAAGTCAAACTTATGTTTTGTGATGTATCTAATCCACCCCAAATTAATCCATTTGTATTCCGATAATCCAATCAACTTCTGCTTCCCCTGTTAAAAAGTTAGATGCAAAGTCCAAGGCAGAAATATGGCAGGAAGCCTGGGCCCAGGGACACTTTGCTTTTAGAAGATGCTTTTCCCCTCAGGCACGTGGAGGCAGTGTGGTTTTGGGTGGGTAGCTCTGGTAGGGGCAGTGGTGGAGCTGGCATAGGGGAGGGACCCTGTGGGTTGAAGCTACCAATGTTGATAATGTCTTTGTAGACTTCATTTTGTTATTTCATTTTATTTTTTGATGCTGTTTAGATAACTTTTCTATCCATCCCAGTTTATAGTCTCTGCCATATTTCCATGTGCCAGCTGTCAGTAATCTCAATGCTAGGACTTTATCGAGTACTTACTGTATGCTTGTCATTGTGCTAAATCTTTATGAGGCATCTTCTATGTACGATGTATATACCACATTTACTGAGCATGTATTGTGTAGAATGTGTGTGCCTGAATTGGAGACCAGCTTTCACTCAGAAGTTCCATTTTGCCCATATCAGCCCACTGAAGATGGAACATCCATCAGAAATCGGTTAGAAATTTGGGGTTCATGATTGCCCCTTCTTGGTTTTTCTGAGACTCATCTGGAGGTGGAAGAATTCCTTCAGGACACTAACAAGAACCTCTTTTGTGCAGTGGAAGAAACACTAGATTAAAACGTCTTGAGGCTAGGTAGAACAGCACATCGATGAAGAACGCATGCTTTTCATTGTTACGCTATGCCATCAGTATGCTGTCGCAGGGTTCAAATTCCCACTCTTTCACTTACCAACTCAGGAAAATGACCTAACTACCCTGGGTCTCCGTTTTCTTGTCTATTAAATGAAGATAATAACATGTATCTCATAAGGCTCTTGAGAAATATTAAGCTAAAGCATGCAGCATAGTGCTTGGCATTTAGGAAAAGCTCAGTCTCCCTCCATTAGCTACTGGCATTGTTATTTGTAGAGCTTTTGAAGTTGAGAACTATGAGAGGTTTTTTAGGCCAAACTTTAAATTTTTTAGATGTAGAGAATTGTAGGACTGAGTCTCAGAAAGGCTAAATGCCTTACTCGTAATCATACAGCTACATGGGACGGAGCCAGTGGGAGAATCTAGGTCTCTAGACTCTCAGACCAGTGTCTTCCTAGTGCATCTGCTGCTGCATTTCTTGCAGAGGAGAACAAATGTAAGGAATGAGGTAAAAAGGCCCTGTCTTTGTTACTACCCTGAAGCATGTAGCTCAGAATGGTGCTTACTGAAGGCCCTTTATCTTGGTTGATCTTGAGATAAAAGGAGCTTGTCCTCTGGCAGCCTTTGGTGATGGACTTCAGGGACCAAGCCGGCTGGTTTGAGCTCCTCCCTGCAAGGGTCCATACTGAGCAAGCTCTTTCCAACTGCCCCATCCCTGCTGATTTTCAATGAAGACTTGACAGGCATCTTCCTGGGACTGGCGGGCTGGGAGAAGCCCAGGAACTGCCAGGAAACAAAGGCTGGAATTCCTCAGGGCTGGGACTACACAGCTCCAAACATCTGACCAGTGAATTTGGCCATTGCAAGCAGAGAAAGGAAGAAGACCTCAACTGGGACTGGGAACAGAAGACTGGGATTTTTTTTTCTTCTTCTTTTCCTTCTTCATTGTTGGCTTCTCATAGAAATAACCTCCCCCTAAGTGTGATTCTCTGTCTCTCCACTGTCTTCCCCTCCTTGATTCACCTCATGTCTTTGTGGAGCTTATAAGGTTGCTTTAACTCTGGATATTGTAGGAAAGAAGCTCCTACCAACTAGAATCATGGAATGAGACTTTCTTCCTTGAGCTCTCTAACGGGATGCAGAATTGGAATCTTCTGTCGATTCAGATTTAACTCAAACGTGTCCATGTGGTTCGTATTCAGGGAAGTATTGTCAGTTATGCATAGGAGGGGAGAGAAAATGGTGGTGTGGTGATGGTGGCAGTGGTGGTTTGTGTGTGTGTACATAGGTGGGGGCAGGCTCGATGGGATGGAATTGGCTTGGAAATCTGCAGTGGGCTCTTTTCTCCTTTAACACTGATGCTGGGTAATTAGCAAAATGTGCACAGGGTTTTATCCATATTCATGCACCCTTTCCCACAAGCATAAACAATCCAGTCTCTATTATTTCCTTGCGTGTGCAGCTCCCCCCTCTCCCTGCCACCTGCAGAGCCCTGTGCTGCTCTGTTCACATCATTCTGGCTCTGCTTGGGAGTGGGGGTGCCTCCCCTGGCCAGGATGTGGGCACGGGGAGAGGACTCCACAGAGAGCGGCGGGGGGGGGGGTCCCCTCACCAGTGCAGTATCTGCAGCAGGTTGGAAACCTTAACAAAGTGAACTCACAGCTATGATTATGTGCCATCCTTAAGAGGACCCTGTGTGGTAGGTAGGGTTGCATGATTACAACTGTGTGTCAAAGGAGAAAATGAGGCCCAAGGATGGGGGCTATTCATCTATTTGTTCTTCCAGATCATTCCCCATGCTGCTTTGCCTGGCTCTTTGCCCTGGTGGGCTGACCTCAGAGGACCCCGTCATCTAGTCTTCCTTGTGTTCTGGCTCTGATGTGAGATTAAAAGGCACGAGGAGACAGAGGTTGGGGCTTATTACTGCCCGTGGTGTTGGCAGTGCCCGTGTTCCTCTACGGCCACACTGCTGTGGGCCCCTTCTTTCCATACCTACACTTTCTGCCATTTTCCAGCTACCTCTTTGCTCTATCTTGCCCCATTCAGACCTAGTGACATTAAAGACTTCCTGCTGGTGCTAGCCTCTTTGCTGTTCCTTGTTGGTCCCATTACCCTCCCCACATCTTTGTAAAAAGTACCTGCATGCCTTCTTTTCTATTAAACTCTTTGAGTGAACAGCTGATACCTGCTGGGACCTCAGCTGATAGGGTGAGTATCTTGCCAGTGACCACACAGCTGGGAGGGATAGCCCAGCATTCCTCCTTGCTCACCTGGATTGTTTCTATAAGGCCGTGATCTCTCATCGCTGCATCACTGGTATCCTTTTCTTTGTCCCTTCTCAGCAGGCAGTGAAACCAGCAGCATAAGAGATCTAGATCCTATTGCATCTTTTTATCCTTTGTGAATATTGGATTTCTTGGGTGGACTTTTCTTTGTAGAAGCAGAGGCCCAGGTGTGGGGATAGACAGTGTGAGAGGAATCAGAGAACTCCAGATTTTTTTTTCTGTCTCTTCTGCCATCTGAGGAAGTACCTCTTTCATCAGTGTGATACAATGAGGTCACACCCCACCTACATCTCTTTGTATCGCAGCAGATGATGACTGTGAGAAGCAGTAGATGACAACTGTGCCCATACACTTTCAGTCCTAATCTCTTCATGAGCTTGTGGATTTGCTCACCTCTCTGAGTTAAGTGTTTGGGAGGCATAATCATTGTTCTTTCCTCTTTTTTCATACATGACATGAAAGCAAACTGCCCGAACATTCTGCCTCATGACACAACAATGTGTTGTGGTTCTCATACTCAGTAGTACCTTGCTTTTCCTTCCTTCACCTGGTACACATGTGGAGACAGGCAGACCACGTGGTTACAGGGGCTCCCAGTGCAGAGGGCAGAAGCAACCTGCACTATAATACTTTGTATCCTTGCTTTCTTTGAAAGGAAGTTTAGTACAGAGCTGTGCAGTTATTTACATTCCAATGTGATAATTATTAACTGCATGCTTACTATGAACCTGGCACATGACAGGTCCTTGAAGGGATACTGAAGGGGCATATGGCATGGTGTTTGCCTTAAAAACACTTATACATTTATGAGGGAAATAAGAGCAATCTGGGAAAAAACCAGACAGATGTACAAGATAGTTTATATACAAATGCTGAAAGTAAGCAATCACTGCATATCATACACAGTTACGATGTAAGGAAGATAGTCATGAAGGTGTTGGAGGAAAGCCCCATGAAAGAGCTCTTGGAAGGAGGGGGAGGATTTGGACAATGTTGTCATGGGCTTTGATGTGACCACAGATTTCTCTCCTTTGGGCTCAGAGTTACTTTCCTGGAAAGAACACAGACATGTCCTGAATTTGGTCTTCATAGCTGCAGTGTGGGTTCCTCTCCATAGGCACACCATTGCCCAAGCTGCTGCAACCTCCTTGGCTTAGGGAGTCTTAACTTTCTGTCCTATGTGATAGAAAAAAGTGGACGGTGACAGTGTGCTTCCCACTGGTGGGTGAAGTATTTCCATGGAAAGCCATTTATATCCAGACACTCAGTTACTGAGTTTATTCTTCCCTTAACACCCCAAAGGCAGAGAGTAGCTTGAAAAAAAATCACTAAGAAGCCCTTAACCTTGTAACATACAGTTTTTGCTAAAAATATATATTAATACTATATTATTGAGCGAGCATAGATGAAGAAGGCCAGGGAGGGAGGAAGCAATAAGAGTGTGAGCAAGGTCAGTGCTCTTTGCCCGCAGACTCTACAATCAATAAGATCTGGTCAATAACTGCTTTATTACTGCACTACCACCCGGAGCAAAATCATTTTTAAATTAAGAATATATTTTGCAAAACTGAATTAACAATATTGAATATTTTGCTCTTTGATATGACTAGCCTTCAAAATCAAATTATTAAGTATGGAAAATGCTTACCAGGTGAAGTTTTTCTTTCTTCTTCTCCCTCCTCACTTTCCCAGCTACATTCCCTCTCTCCTCTCCCTGCTGCTCAACTCCACTCCACTCCTCCACACCCCCACCCCCACCCCAAACCCCTACCTTACAGCTTGGGAAGGAAGCAACAGCAGATTTGTAAGATCTCCGGCACAAATGTGGATATAAATTAGTATTGCATCCAGCACATGAAAAGTAGGAAAGGAAGATACATTTGCTTGAGTCCAACAAAACTGTGCATTTCCTCTGAGAGAAAGGACCAAGTAGAGAAAACTGGGAATTTTCCACTTAGGTAAAACTAATGCCAAAAAATCAACCTTTGGACTTCTATAATCTTTGGCCAGCTATGAAATCTCACCATTCCTCCCCCCGTCCCTACTCTTGGTTACCCTGGCTCTATCCCCTGTTCTGTTCTGTTCTCCTCTCTCCACAGATGGAAGGGACAGGGGAGTCTTACATGACTCATGGAGTGCAACTTTGAAGCATCCATAAGGCCAAATCCCCCACCCCCACAAAAAAAAACCCCAAAATCTTTAACAAGTATTCCAAGCAACTCTGTTATGCAAAAGTGGGTTGTGAAGGCACACATAGACCATGGCTTTGGAATGTGTTAAGTGATATTATTAGAATTGATTATATAGCATATTTCTTTGTGAAAACATGAGATTTTGGTGCTCAAATTTTAAAAAATTGTGATAACCTCTTCTCATCCTTTTCATCTTCTTGGGCTACCTCCCACCGTTTGCCACTAGTGATTGTAATCTCCTACATGTAATTTGTAGGTTATTGGGGTTGGCTTATATAAAGTAGCAACAGGCAACAGAGAGAAGGAAAGGTTTCACTGCTGAATATTGTTTATGGTGCAGAAGCCCATTAGTGTGCTCCCTATTTTTCAGTAACAGGATAATGTTGGTCAGGCCATGCAATGGCATGTCAACTGGTTATTTATGTCTGATGACAGATTTGTACTCTTTGAAAAGGGGGGCATTTGTTCAAAGCATTGGTGCTTGCTATTGCCAGAAAGGAAGAGAGGATGGAAGGAAGGGAGGGAGGAAGGGAGGGAGGGAGGGAAGGGGAAAAGACGAAGGGAGGCAGGGAAAGAGGGAGGAAGGAAGGCTGCTAATGAAGAGAGAACAGGAATTAGCATTTATTTACTGCTTTCTCTGTGTTAGTGGCTTTTAGAAGGCAAGTATTATTGTCCCCGTTATACGGGAGCTCAGTTTAAGTAACTTTAAGTAACTTTTCTAGGTCAGGAGGCTGGTAAGTGATGGAGTTGGAAGTCCACACCAAGAGGGTCTGACTGTAAACTCTATGATCTTTCTGCCACCCCATGCTGTCTTTCTAATGCAGAACATCTTTGAGCTTATTACGCAGCAAATTATTTTGACCAAACTTAAAATACCTAAGCTACTTAATCACTGATTCTTAACCTTTTACACAGGTCATGGATCTCTGAGAAACCCTTGCAAAGTATGGCTTTTTCTGGGAAGATGCACACACACATAAAATAATTTCAGAGAATTCATGGGTGTTCTGAAGCACGATGAGGGCCTCCAGGGAAAGACCCCCTGGGACAAGGGCCCTAGAGGAGAGGCTCTCCGTGGATCTTGCTTTCTCTTTGGGAGACCCCAAGGAGTCACTATTAGAGCTCCTCTCTGGCATCGGACCTTTCAGAAAGAAAGTCCAGACCTGAGACAGTAGTGAAAGTGGAGAATGAGAAGTTGGACTGTAGTTGGCTCTGCACTGGTGTCCTCACATCTGGCCTGCCCATGGAATTTGGTGGCTGTGCATTGCAGAGGTGAGTGGAGGGCTTTTCATTGTAAGGCTTTGGCTTCTTCACACTGACTTTTTACATCCCAGAAAAGGCCACAGAGTATGTAGTCATAAAGGTCCACTTATTCTTTAATCCAAGTTATTTTCCCTGGCTTTTATGCCTCTGGAAATTTTAAGTGAATTTTTAAAAAGTATTTTTCGGTTCTGTTCAATAAACGGTGCTGAGTTCCTACAAAGTGCCAAATGTGGTCCCACGCTATAAGGAAATAGGAAGCAGATCACAGTCTATTCCTGTTAGCATGCTGACATTTTAGTTCATCTTGACTGAATCCCAGGGTTGGATTATTGATCAGGGAGGGCTTGATGGGAAGACAGAGAACTCAAAGTTAGAAAGATCTCTAGCATATCTGGTCTTGCCTGTTGCCCGTTTCCTGACCTAAACATTTTCTCAGAACCTGACTCTTGCCTTTTGGTTCTGCTGTGATGATTTATGCTTGACACTGCTTTGGCTTGTTTAGTTCAACATAAATGTATGGAAAACTTACAGTGCGCTAGGCACTGCACTTGTGCTGGAGGACACAAAAGGAGATGACCTTGAGGATGAGTTTGTCCTTGAGGAGCTGATATTCTACTGCAGCATTAGACCACCACACCCTTCCAAGGACAAGACTGTCAGATGCTAAGGAGAGGCTAATGAAATCTCAGTGCCCCATGGGAGTAACCAGCACTTTGGATTTTTTAGGCAGAGGTGTGCTGCTGTCCTCAGGAAGCTTCCAGTCGTCTCAAGAAAACACTTTAGGATAAGATGCATGAGACTTTTTTAAGGTTCTTTGAATTCATATAGGCAATCTAGTAGAGTGAAAGTACCTTTTAAATGTATTGAATAAGGAAGAGATTATTAGAGAAGGCATCCTAATCCAGTGTTTCTAAAGTCATTGGACATTTTCATCTGCAAGGAATATACATTCTCATCTCCATCAAGGATGATGGAGAGTGGCCTTTGACTCAACAACAGGAAGATATTGGATTACTGGCACGCCCCCCATGCCATGTGTTTCTAAAAGGTTTAAAAATTACTTTGTCTTCTCTACAGTTCGTATAGTGCAAAAGTAGACAAGACATTTGTGCATTGGCACTTTGGCCAAATCCATCTCAATAGTTATAGTTTCAAGACAAAAAATGAAGTCCCCCCCCTTTTTTTTAATGTAGTTTTACTTTGGTTTTGGAAAATTCCCCAACTGAAAAGAATTGACATCCTGGCAACTCAGTTACCTGGGCCTTCCCCCTCTCCTTCTGAGTTCTGACCCCCAGAAAACTATCACATGGCAGAGCAGCTTATGCAGCTTACAGGGTTCAGGACTAAAGATTTTCTGTATCCACAGGGGAAGGCTGAGTCCTGAGAGCATTCAAAGATCCATAAGAAGGTGGTGTTGGAAACCACCTGTCATGGAACAGAAATAATTCAGGATTGGAGCACAATTATTGGTTCTTCCAGATGCCTAAGTGGGTAAATTTGGAGGCTGTGGTTATGGAGAGATTTGAGTGCTAGATTGTACAAAATCAGTTCTGGGCCCCAGACCAAATCTTATATCACCTACCAAGAGTTTTCTGCCCATCTAAGCACACACATACCTTCATCCTCCTATTTCGATGGAACTTACTACTCATTCTAGTACTTAACTTGCATGCCAGATTTTCTTGTTATTTGAGGGTGCCAAGCACATATGTCTTGGCTCCTAGGTAAGAGTATAAGAAGATGCAGGTACAATAAATCTTGTATGTAGTCCCTACATTTTGGTATAAACGCTTAGCTGATGCTCCATTAATGTTTACAGAATTCTGCATTCAGCTGAATCAAATTGACACTATTCATTCCAGTTTCCTCTGAATTTGCTACCATCATGAATCACCCTAAAAATTTCCCTTGTGTTCTTATCAAAATCCTGTTGCTTCATCAGGCTGAAGATTAACATAACCTTTTGTCCTTCTGGGACTGTGGAAGAGACCCCAGTTCTTACAGCCATTTGTTGGCCTTGTTTAGATTCTTCTCTTTGCCAGTAGCTTCCAATTTTTTTTTCTTTTTTAATCAAAGGAAACTTAACCTAATTTAACCATGCCTACTGTTCTGCCCACACCTCAGCCTGTTCAGGGCACTGGGGTGGACTTTCTCCGCAAAACCAGAATGTTCAAGGTCTAGTGCTGTTCTTCCTGACCTTCTGAAGCAGGGAGAATGGCTCTCAGTGGGGCTGATCTCAGATCTAGGGAAACAGGCACACAAATCCCAAAGTGACCTGCATTGATGCCCATCAGTTTGATGTAGCTGCCGTTCTTTCCCTGTGGGGCCCTAGTGTTCTGATGCAAGTCCTGGCTTCAGTGAGTGACAGGTGCGACCAACGGCTGCATGAGTTATTTCCTTTGGAAACCACAGCTGTGGCTGAGGCCAACGGATGGCAACGGTGCCACTGGGCTCTCTGGGAGCAATCCGCTTGGCCGTCTTCAGCCTCAGGAAGGGCTTTTAAATTTGATGAAAATAACCCAAGAGGCTGGGTTTCAGTGGCAACTGCAAGTGTCCTCGAGATGGGAAGTACCCAGAGAGGAGAACAGAGTAGGGCTTGGGAGCCAAGATTTTGGAATGAGACAGGCTGGGTTCAGGTCCAAGCTCTGCCACATTCTAGCTTTGTTACTTTGGGCTATTTTTTAAAACCTCTCTGAGCCACAGTTGCCTACTAGGTAAAATGGGGGGCCGTGTCTAGCTTTTATGTTTATTGTAAGGATTGATTAAGATAAAACATTAAAGCATTTTTGTACAGTGTCTGGCACTCATTTGATGTTCAATAAACTTTAGGTATTATTATTATTATTATTAGACAGAAGGTGGGAAGAGACATGTACTCTCTTGGAGCTCACAGCTTCCTTCAGCCCAAAAGATGAGCCTGTTCCCCTGTCTGGGTGATGGGAGTGATGGTAGTACCTACATCGTCACTTTGTTGTGAGAATCAAGTACAAGGCACTTAGAACAGCATCTGGCATGTGGTGAATGTCGTAGGATTAGCTTTCATTAGTTTCGTCAGTGTCGTTGTTTTTATTTACTAAGATTCGTGAACATCATTCTAAGACGTTGACAGGGAGTTGCCTTGTGTTGATTTGGAACTGGACTTTGATTGGAGCTACCAAAGAGGAGGTGGGAACAGCTGTTCTAGTTAGTTTGCTATTTAAAACACTTTATTCTAGAATTAATTTCTCAGATGGAATAAAAGGTTGAAGAACCACGGTGCTTTTATCAAAGTAGAACCCAGTGTATTACACTATTTTCATTGATTGATCCTTAGGAGCTAGAGCTGTTACCTCCCTGTCCCCTTCACTTGGACTGTTGCATCATCTTAAGCTGCAGCTCAGAGAGTTACCTCCCATCAGAATGTGTTCTTGAAACAGGGGTGTTTTGAGCCTAAGAGTGCTTGCTGGCTGAACGATTCCAACCATAGATTTTGATGGCTTAAATGGTTCCCTTTTCTATTGTTTGGCATTCAGAATTTTTGCATTGTATAACATTAATCAGGAGACGAGCATATATTCAAAAGAAATCAAAATATCATAAAACTCCAACCTGAGAAATGAACACAGCTTGGAATGCACAATGGAACCATCTCTGAATAATTAGTAGGTTCATACTCTACATGTTCCTTGCAGTGTTCCTTTCCTACACGGGCAGGTTTTTGTCTGTGTTCATCCTTTTCATGCTCTGCTTAAATATGGTTTCTAGATTGTGTTCCATGTCCCTGAGGCATGCAGTCCAAAGGAAGGAGCCGGAGCAGCTTCTCAGCCTTGCATGGAGGGGAATGCTTTAGTTTACTTTAAACATTCACCACCCAGTGGTGCAGTAATTTGTTTTTGGATTTTAGCAAATTGCTTGTTTTCTACTACCTTTTTGAGAATTTGGACAAATCTTTATTTTTTTCCCCCTGGATTTACATGGAGATTCAGAATAGCTCTGGAAAGCTGAAGAACTATTGCTGGTAAGAGATGCAGGATGGACAGCATGTCAGAGGGCCAGGATCCCAAAGAAGGGAGTTGGAAGCACAGCCACACTGGTGACAGCTCCCTCTTTGACTCCTAAGGATAGATTCTCTGGGTGCTTCTCAGTCCGTGGAGACAAGTCCAAGTCAGAGGCAATAAAGAGTTTGTAATGAATTCTTAGGAACATCCACTTCCAAATTTGGGTGTGAAACATGGAGATACTATCTTCCATGACACACAAGGGCTAGAATTAGGCCAGCTCAGAAAGTGCGAGACTGGTTCTAAGTCAGCTAGAAGAAGGTGGAGAGGGGGGATTGGGGCCCCAGTGGTGAATCATAGGATGGAGGAATCTTCATTTCCCACACCCTGGGTCTCATGTGTGGGGTACAGGGATTGTGTGAATGAGTTTGTAATTGGAAGGATGAAGCTCATAAGGGGTCACACAGCCAAAGATCTAGGAGAGAATAAAGTCTTCTATCAAGGAAGTCAGCCTTTCTCTCAAAGTTATTGTAAATGCCCAAGGCTGGTGGGGACTTAGTAAAATTGTCGAGTTTAACCCTCTGTTCCAGAACAGGCTGCACAGAGGAAGGCTGATCTTGTTTTCTCTTCTGCATTTCCCAGGGAGACACTTTGTGAAGATCTCTTACGTCTCATGGTTAGGAAGTTCTTCCCATAGTCTAGACCACATTTCTCTTGTGGTATCTATCTCCAGTTTCTATCCTTCTTGATCTGCCCTCATTCTTTCCTCCTGGATCTCTTTAACTTCTCTTTTGTAGGGCCGAGACTAATTACTTTAGTTCTTTTCCAAGGGGACGGTTTCTCCTACACCTTGTGTCATTTTTTGTGTGTGTCTCTATACCCACATAGGTATTTTTGTGGCTAGAGGGAGAGTCCTTCTGGGATGGTATTTTTACCCCCGGGTGGATCTGTGCTGTGAATAACCTGAGCCATTCTGGAACCATCCCCAGACCGGGCAGGTGGCAGCCCCATTTGCTCTTTCCTAAGCGCCAAGGCAGAGAAGCAACTCTGGCTCCTTCTCTCTGGACTGCATGCCTCCGGAACATGAAACTCAGTCACAGACACCATATTTAAACAGAGCAGGGAAAGGATGAAAATAGATAAAAACCTGTCCATGTGGACCAGGAAAGCTGCATTTCCAATATGCTGTTAGCAAGACCCTGCTGCCATCCTTACAGCACATAGAGATCCATCAGGGCAGAACCTGGATGGTGAGCAGCTCGGCCACCTGTGGGTTCGTTCCTGGATACTGGTGTGCCAGGCATGTGCCGGGGCAAAGTCTGGTGCAGGATGAGTAAGGTCAGGCCCTTTCCTAGAGTATGGAGAAGTATGACTTAAACAACTAAACCATGAGAAACAACACAAGAGTCCATAGAATTAAGGGTGAGGCTTTCTGTTTGAGAACAATGGTTTTCAAACTTTTTAAGCTGAGGAATTCTTCAGATAAAATTTTGGAAATTCTATGTGTGAAAAAAATATCAAAAAATGTCCAATGCACATTTACCTGTAGTCCTAGTATAGTAGTTAAGGCTCAAGGCTGAGAACAGAATGCACCCATGGGCATCTACCTCTCCATGAGGCTTCCAGGGAGACGTCAGCTCGGAGGACTGACCACTTCACCTCCCCAGGGTAAGAACCAGGACAGCAGAGATGGCTGTGGGGAAGAGTAGTGTGCATGAAGTTCCCCACCCCCTGTCACCTGGATCACTACAGAAGATAGATCCTGCCTTCGCCCAGGGATGCTGTCCTGAGATGGTTGATAACTGCCGGAGGTACTGTTGCATTGGAGCAGTGTGGTTGATGTTACTCAGCAAACATTGCCAAAATTACCTGGTAATAGCACCCAGGGGAGCTCTTTAGGGGCTACCCTTTTGTCAGTGGGGCAGGTTGATGCCCCCATCCAACTTCAGTGAGTGCAGAGATGATAAGTTAGAATAACTGTTGTGAACAACAAGGAGGGGACTATAAAGTCTTTCATCCAAATTGGGAGTGCACTGCCTCCTTCCTGCATCACTCCCTCACACTGGAGGAGATGCCACCCAGAACAGTAAGGACTGAGGTGTGTTTCTAAGGGCCAGGCCAGACTTTCTGTGTTAGTGGACTTGAGCTCCAGCGTAGGGCTGGGGGACAGGGGAAGAGGAGGTTGAAATTAGATGTGAGAATGAAGTTGTAAAATGCACAGATGTAGGGGCCTGTCTGCCTGAGAAGGCAGATGAGGAGGGCAGATGGATCCAGATAGAGAAGGCAGTCTTGGGAAGCGGACTTTCTGGGCCTGGGTGGGAAGGGAGGATGCCAAGAGTCACCTTCCCCGTGTCCCCAGTTTGGCCTAAGGCTGACACTGACTTCAAGTGAATCAACCTCAATTTTCCCTGTTGAAAGGAGCTCATAGGGCAAACCGGAGGCCACTACTTACATTTAATGAACCATCTTGTGGACTGGTAGGAAGATCTGGTCTTCTGTTTCACTGTGGTCAAGATTTCAGGCTTTTTAAAAATACATATTGAGTAGGGGTCAATTCAGTTTAACTGAGTTCAATTCCAATTCCAGATTCAAGTCACAATGCTTGCATACCTACTATTGGTCCTGTGCTCGGTTCATTCACCCAGAATGAGGAAAGGAGAAGAGGGTAAGACAAGGCACATCTACTCTCAGTGGAGCATTGTTGCTGACATTATTACCTTTGCTCATTTCCCTCTTGCCCAGCCCTACCCAAGACCATACACATATTCCACTCCTCAGAGAAACCTTTCTGCACCACTAGCCCTGGGATTCCGACCCCTTCCCAGCTTCCTGACGGTCTGTGCCACTCCATTCAGCCCCTCAGTGTGGTCTAGTCCATTTCTTCTCAACGATCATATGGAAATCAGCTCAAGAACAACAGGCATGCTGCCAGGAGTAGATGTGCCATGTCCTGTGGTCTGGGGAGTTCTCAGACTCTTGGTGAGTTCTGCTGTTAGTGCATCCTGAGGGGGTTCAGACACCAAAGACCCCCTTTGTTGTAGCTGCAGCTCTGAGAAGCTTGGGAGACGTTGTTGTCCAGACAGGGTGAGCCACATCAGGGACTGCCAGTGTTGCCCTCATCTAAGCCTGATCAAAACTCAAGGAGCAAGTGCTCTGTAAGAGAGGGGAATGGAAGTTTCCAGTCTCTTAATGCCTGGGCCTGGAAAACTGGCTCAGTGTCACTTTTGCTATAATCTGTTGGCCGCCATGGGTCACAGTCCCTGCCAGTTTCAAAGTGGAGGGACCTAGAATTTACCTCTCAGTGGGAGGAGTAGTAAAGAGTGGGGGCTGTGCTTAATCTACCACTTGATAATAAAATGATGTTCAGAAGCCCAGTGTGTACAACAGAAGGTGGGAGACTTAGAGACTCCTTGTTTAATCTCTTCTTCTAACCCAAAGGTCAGAGAAGACCTTGGAGCTGTCATTTGAATTTGAGAACTATGACAACAGCTATTTGGTGTGTGAGAACAACAGAGAAAAGAAAATACTATATATGTAATGGTAATTTCCTCCAGATATTGTCCCCTCTAGGGACTTATTCTCTCCAGCTGATACAGCTTACTCTTGAGGCTAGTGCTCTGGTCATCCTGAGTGCATAGCTTAGCACAGGGCAGGTGGGCATCTGAAGGCTGCCCAGACTGCCTGCCAACCAGTCTCCACGTTGGGGCCCAAACTAAGAGGAAACCCAGTTCTTTGGGACACTCTGGAGTTTTCCACACCCATTATCTCCATTTAACCGTACCAGGAAAGTTGTGCTTCCCTTCACAGCCTAGAGCAGAGGGTTTATCGACTGAGCCCTGCCCTTTTTTGTTTGAGACTCTGAGCAGGTGTTATCTGAGAACAAGCAGGTGTTTGTAGAAATGTGACCTTGAGCCCTGAATACTGACCTGCTCTTTTGTTCTGGTGACTCATTTGTCCTTGAATGGGGTTGGTTTCTGTTTATGAAATGGTTGCAAGGCCACAGTGACCATTCTGGACATCACTATTGTATACGTAGGCACTCCCCTCACCACACAGAGACATTACTGTGTGCATTTCCTACCTTCTGGCCCGAGGTCTAGCCGTCCTTTGTCACCACAGGTTTGTCCACAAAAAATGGCAAACAGATACAGTATGCTCAGGTAACACTTCCCTAAAGGAGGTTATGTATATAAGAAAGAAGAAGGTGCCTTGTTCTAACGACTCGCTGTTCTCAGGCTCGAAAATACTAACTGAGTAACTGAGAAGCTACTGGGCTTTTCTGAAAATCTTTGGCTACTACGAGATACCTCAGACCAGAGGAACTTGGAATTTAAGCCAGAAGTTCGCATTTCATCATATTTCCATATTCCTAATGACCAAAAAAGTGTGTGTATTTGTGTGAATGCACATTTCTGGACCTTTATTTTGAGTTAGTGGTTCAGTCTTTAGGGCTCTCAGGTCCCAAAAAGTGTGAGTCCAGTTTAAACCCAGAAAAAGGAAGTGTTTTTATCTATAAACCAAGTTCAACATAGACATTTAAGTGTATGTGTCTGTGTAAACCAACTGACAAAATTATACGTTGGAGTCATTTCCTAGGAAAGTCTCATGGATGGTATTGCTATCACAAAATTACAAAGTTCAGCATCAGTCCTGTCCTGAAGGCTCTGTGCAGCCACTTGAAATAGGGCCAGTAATTCAAAAGCCATTGCACCTGTAGGTAGATGATCATGCCCAATAAGACGTCATGTTTATTTAGGACTCAAAATAAGGTGTTGTCTACTCAGGCCATGTGACCCTGTACCTCATTTCTAGTGTCAGATGCACAGAGGAATTCTCCGACTCGGTTACCCCTGTGATGGTGGAAGAAGACTGGAGACACGCAGGGATCAGATAGCAGTAAGCTTACTGGGGCAGGAAGGACTGGGCTGTTCATTAGCACCTTGTATGGTTTGGGGGTTTCTAATGAAGTGACATTCTTCTTACAGTATCCTTGAAAGCACAAAGATGGGAGCCAGTTATATTTTGATCAGTGGCAGATAAAAAATATTTGAAAGGATTTCTTTGTAGTCATGCAAGATGTGACATAGTTTATTGACATGATTTTTTGGGGGCTCTTTGGGTTATTCTTGTTCCTCCTGTATCGAGTTTTGATGGTGAATTGATATACCCTTTCACTAATCATCCTGGCATCCTTCCCAGTGTTTCACTTGCCTGCAGTTATAGAAAAACACTCCCTAAATTCTCTCCCTCAAAGGCAGCAGTGTATAGGACGTTCCCCATTGCATGGCAGCAGTGGTGTAGGGGACAAGGGAAGCTGTATTCATCAGGAAGCACTGGGGTTTTCAAGAGAGCACAGTGCTGAACAGAGAGCACACCCCCCCTACCCCGCCCAGCAATCACTTGAAGCAGAATGATCTTTGAAATATAAGTGGCCCTGTAAAAACACAAGCAGATTCTGCAACGTCTATTTAGGGCATCCAAGAATGCCACATAATAGGAACTTGAGTGCACCTGATGGTAACCATATGGCAGGTTCTGATGACTGACAATAGGTAGAGCCTGCAGTAATTAATGAAAATGAGACGCCATTTGTGGCCCCCACAATGAGAGGATGGAGAAGAAGCCAGTCTATTCACAAAGGCTGGGATGTGCCCAGCGTGTGTTTCTAGGCCAGGACAGGCTGGGTTCGCGTCTCTGCATGTGAACAGGTGTGAGAGAAGTGAGGCAGTGGGAGGGATGATTTGGTTCTGGCCAGAGAGTGACCATCGTTCCCGGGGCTGCAGTGGGAAAATGAGTCTGCAGATCCCCCTGCTTAATCTTGCATCACAAAGCCCGTGAACCTGGCTGGTAGCTTTAGGTTGATGTGAGAGATTCCAGGTAGAAATCCAGTTGGTTGGCCTGGTGGGAGTCCAAGACTTCATTGTTGGAGGACTTGGGTTTGCTGGGTGTGATTTTGCCATTTTGGGATTTCAGGGCTCAATGCCTCTGCTTACCCCTCTGGGGATGACTGTGCTGCCCTGCTTGAGGTGTGCTCTGGGTCAGGACATACCAAGGTTTGTCTCGCCTCTGGCAAAGGCGAAGGAGGGAGCTGATGCCTTGTTGTTTTATTGCTTCTTCCTTGGATGTGGGCTGGAGTGGAGGATGGGAGTGGGCCAGGCAGAAGTGGGCCATGGGGAAATTCCAGAGAGACTGATTGATCTTGTCAAAAAGAATAAAGGTATCCAGGCCCCGGCACCCCCCTGCAGCACATGGGCATGTGGGATTGAAGCGGTCACTGTGAAGTCTTGCGGTTAGGCGTTCCAAAAAGAAGTTTCTTCATGATTCCTGATTGCTTAGGACAGATATAAGCAATACCAGCTGGGGCCCAGCAAGCCTGTCTCCAGCTTTATTGTTTCTGATTTATCAGTGGTGTGTCTGCCCAAAAGAACTGATGTATCTGCCCTTTACTGCTAGCCTGTTCCATAGCCAGATAGGAGAGTTGAACATTAACAAGTGGATTTGCTTTCAGTAGCTGAGGGTGTGTGTGTATGTGTATGTGTGATTCAGATTTCTACAAGAAGATTCCCATTCTTTTGTCTCCCATCCTGAATTTTCCTTAACTTATTTGAATCTGCCTCTTTTACTAGAACCAGAGAGGATCCATAAGGTTGTTTTGTAAGAGTCCTTGGAAAGTGGTAGAAACTCAGCTGGAGCCAGGATGCAGGCACCAGGCGCTGTGCATTGCAGAGACATTTCAAGTCATCCCTTGTGGACACTTGGCACTGTTCAGTGTTAAAAGGCTCCGTGGCAGCGTTTCAGAGAGCACCCTGGCCCTCCCGCCTTGGCAGGTCGAGTTTACAAATGATGTGCTCTACTCACCCAGCCTGGATTTTCTGGCTTAAAAGTGAATAGTCAGAACTCTCAAGATGTGTAAAGGGAAAGGTTTTACTACCTAGTGGAAAATGATCCTTGAGATTCCCTCTTCCTAGGTTGGCAAAGCAGACAGACGGACCACTCTGACTCAGAGGCCACGTGAGAAACTTCTGGGGCTCTTTCTCATGAAAAAGGGGCAGGTGGTAGCAGGAGATGAGTGACTTGAGACTTACTAATCCGGAGTTTGGCCCATTCATTCCTTTTTTGGAAGAAACAACGTCCTGCTAAATTGACGATGCTCTTTGGATTGGAGTTTGTTTTCTATGGTTTGTGAGTTTTTTTTTTTTCATTTGGATAGTGCACTTCCTTGATTATGAGTTATAATGAGTAGGGGATGGGGAAGAATGAAAGGAGAATGCCCAATTGCACAGAAACCAACTCCTGCCATGGAAACATAGCCTCGTCAAATGTCAGTTCTGGGGGTGGAGATACTAGAGGTCCGATGGGCGCCCCTCTGTGGTTGGAGACCACGATTCTGACTTTGTCTAGGATCCAGTGTGCACCAGGACAGAGAGTTCAGCTGACTGACTCTTCCACGACCACATTTAATGAACAGTCTCTGCTGTCTTGTATATGTAAAACATCAAGGAACACTTTAATAGTTTTACACAATCCCTGAAGCCTGGTCCACGGCCAAGACACATTAGCTTTCTAAATCTTCAACAGTAGTTTTCCCTCTCAGAACCAGGGCAAATTTTTATAGCATTCCCGAGTGCATGTGCTCATTTAAGGAAAAAAAAAAAACACAAAAACCAAGCATTAAAAAAGGGACCAAGACTAGTGCTATTTTGTTATCACCTTAGATTATTTCAAGATTGTACTGGAGAAATTTTGTATCCCAATTTTGTTCAATCAGAAATGGGTATGTGTGCATGAAGAGTTCTTTAAAATATTTAAACTATGGATTCTTTCCTCCCCAAAGGTGCAAGGGTGTTGCCTTCAGCATGTTTCTTGCTGGAGAGAATTGAGCATTTGGTTTTATCAGACACTGGCACGGTAATGAAGCTATTTTGATAGAAATAGCCTCATTACTGTTCATTTTTGCTGGCTCTCAACTAATCCTTGAACCAAAGTTCTATTTTCCTCCCTACCAGAGGAAAACAGGCACAACAAGCAAAATGAGAAGCTGTCCTTATCCTCTGAAGCTAATGACGAAGGCCGACCAGGTCTTTCCAAGGGGCCCTTTTGGAGGTGCCTGCCACTGCTTATGATAATTCCCCACGACACCCCCTGGTCGTGTGGAGGACTGACGCCTTCCCTGAAATACACACCATTTTATTCAAAGGGGAGTTGTGCCTTCCACAGTTCATGCTCATCTCCTTTGTTTTCTTAACATGGTGCACTGAGGAGCATCTTGCACTGGGGTTAAAGAGATCTGGCTTCCATCTAGCTGTATGACCTTGAGCATAGCATCAAACCATTCTGGTACCAATTCTCTTCCCATTCTTTCCATTTTAAAATAAACTATTCTAGAATAGGGAGGAGGGTATATCTCAAGTGGTAGAACACATCTTAGCATGCACGAGGTCCTGGATTCAATCCCTAGTACCACCACTAAAACATAAATAAATGAATAAATCTAATTACCTCCCCCACCAAAAATATTTAAAAAAATAAAAGAAGCTATTTTAGAATAGTTTTAGATTTACAAAAAAGTTGCAAAGACAGTAGAGTGTCTGTGTTAGTTCCTCACCCCTTTTCCTCTGTGCATGACATTTTACATTTGTCATAATTAAAGAGCCAGTTTTGATACATTACTGTTAACTAAAGTCTACATGTGATTCAGAGTTTACTAGTCTTATAATGTCCTTTTTGTATTTCAGAATCTCATCCAGGATACCATTTAGTTGTCTTTTTTGCCTCCTGTAGTCTGTCAGTTTCTCAGGTCCTCCTTGTTTCTGATGAGTTTGACAGCTTTGAAGAATACTTGTCAGGTAGAATGTCTCAATTTGGGTTTGTCTGCTATTTTTCTCGTGGTTAGACAGGGCTCATGGGCTTTAGGGAGGAAGACCACAGAGGTGAAATGCCTTTCTGATCACATTATATCAGTGGTACATGCTGTCAACTGATAATGTTACCCTTAATCACCTGGCCAAGGTAGTGTTTGCCAGATTTCTCTGTTGTGAAGTATCCCCACTCACCTTCCATACTCTGCTCTTTGGAAATAAGTCACTAAGTGCAGCCCATACTCAGGGTGGATGGATAGAGGGGATTGAGTTCCACCTCCCGGTGGGAGAGTATCTACGTAAATTATCTGGAGTACTTCTGTAAGAGAGTTTGAGCTCTTCTCCCCTTGTATTTATTCAGTCATTTATTTCTACCAGTGTGGACGTGGAGATATATTTTTTATTTTTCCAGTTTTATTGAGATATAAATGACATATAATGTAGATGTACAGTTTAAATTTTAGATTACAAACCAACACTATGTTCTTTTAATTTTGTTCCTCAAATTGTTACAGTTTTGGCCATTAGGAGCTTTTTCAAGTTGGAGTCTGTGAAACCTTTGAGACGACTCCATCATTTTGTTTTGTGAGCACATCTTTACTTTCTGTCACTGTGTGATACTTTAGGCTCATCATGTGTATCCCCTAACCCTACAATCAACCATTTTCCCAAGGAACCCTGGTTCATTTTATTGGAGAATGGTGTTAGAAACCTTTGGGTTTAAGGATGTGACTTTCTGTTTTCCTTTTATGTACATAACTATGTCCCATTGGACATACGAAGAAATATATGATGTCTCTCCCTCAAGGTTAACGTAGATCAATATCATAAAAAAGAGTGTGTTACAGTGAGTATGATTTTGGCTAAAATCAAAAGGAAATATAGATGCTGATAGCTCAAATAACTATGGAACATTTTCATTCTTTTCCTTTTCCTTTCACTTCACAAGTTATTCATATCCACTTAGTCTGTGCTGGAATTGGTAAATGTTAAATTATTTACATGGATATGTTAGTGGTCTGAATAAACCCTGCTCATTTCAGGCATGGTTCCCCAAGCCATCCAAACTTTCCTTTCCTTCAGAAAGAAGTATCGAGGGCTTAGAAAATTTGGGGAAGGCTTCCTGTAGGAGGTGGCACTTGAATTGGCACTTGAAGGACAGGTACTTGTTTAGAGCAAAGGACAGATTCTTGTTTGTTTCTTTGGGTGAGATAGTAGAAAGGAACTAGCTCAGAGAAGGGGTCCTAAGGATTTAGTAAATGTTGCTGTTCTTAGAAGACTTGAAGTCTGTCATGGATTTCTCCACTATTACAGAGATATGCTTCCTTAATCCAGACCCTCCAAAATGTTGACATTTTACTTGAAATACTCTTAATGTTTTCTATATGAAGGGAGAGGGAGCCAATTGAGCTCATACCAGTAAAATTGTAATTATTAAATGTCTGCTGTATACTGCAGTAGTAGAGATTGGGACAAGTTGTACCTTTATGTTCATGGTGGCAGCTGCACGCCTGGTCTCACCAATGTTTGGTGATACTTTTTAACTTTCGGTGTTCTTTTGTGCAAAGAGCTTCGCAGAGTCTGTAGAAATGGATTTTGAAATGTTCTCAAACTTTCCCCTGGAACAGAGTAGTCAAAATGAATAGGGCCAGCGCTGGCCCAAGCCCTTGAATGGATGGAGTCTTCTAAGCTTCAACTGGATCATCATTACATAAAATGACCTGCATCCAAACTCTTAGGTCAAGTGTGCTTACTTCAGACCCAGGTCGTTAGGGTCTTTAAATGCTGGACTGTGTTTTTGTTCTAATAAAAATGGGTAGAACTCACCTGTTATCTTTTTAAAAGTTAAGTCCTGCTAGTCTGGATGGTTTTCTTTATTCATTAAGTAGTTCAATGTGAATTGACTCATCAATAGGAAATATGGCTCAGCACAGAAAAAAACCTTTGCACACACTACAGCAGAAAATACAGGAAATAGAAATCTTCCTCTTCCACACACAAGATTTACCACAGCATCAAGAGAAAGTGTTTTGCTGTGGAAGATAGAAGAAGCTTTGTTCTTGGTGATATTACAATAGCTCTTAATTATACTCATCTTACTGCATGGTTTCATCTAAACTTAGAATCATACATCATCCCAAGATATATAACTATGTACAGTAAAAACATAATGTGGAAGAGTCGATCTAGAAAGCCACAAACCCACGTGGGGGCAGGAGTCCACTGTATTTTATACCAGTAAAACGACTTTGACTTGGGTGACAAGGACAGATGGGTGATGTCAACAGTTGTCTTTATCCCCTCTGGTTATGTGAAGACAGTGTCTTTGGACATTAGAGTGATTTTTTTCTTTGACTTTTGCAACCACTTTCTCATGGAGGACCCACCCTATCTAGGACTTCAGCTTCACAGCTCCTGATGCCTCTTTCTCCTACAACTTCCACCTCCACTTCACTTGAGCAGCTGCTCTCATAGCAACTACTAGCCCTTGTCATCAACTGGAGTTGCTCCATTTTTGAAATCCTGAACTCTGAAATTCTCCTTTCTGACCACAACCTCTGATCCTTCTATCAGTCCCCAACTCTTTCATGCCCTTGAAATATGTTCTTTCGTCTCATTGGGACTCTCGGTCTCTTGACCTATCCTTGTGTTAGCAGCACATCACTCCCTCCAAACTCTGTTCCTATTCCTACCTTGTTTGTGTGACCATTTCAACTATACTCTCACAAGCATGTTCAGTTCTCTCCTTATATCTATCTTTCCAATCTCTGGCTAATAATTTCTCTCTCCCTCCTCTCCTCCCCCCCTCCCCATCTCTCTCTCCTTCTCTCTATCTCTCTTCATTTCTGTCCTGGGCACTATGGATCATAATTTCCTAACCAGGATGGTGGGGCAAATGAGGTGCCACGAATACAAAAGTTAGAGAGGTACTCACTCTTGGAGCCACCCTTGCATTTGCTGGATCCAGAGAATGAGTGCCTCCTTAAATTTTGTGTTCTTGGTGCCCCACTGGCCTCACTGTAGTCTTGACCCAGGCATTTACTCACCTCTAGTTATGCCTTTCATGTGTCACTAGGGGTAGCCATTCTAGCCTTTATCACTGTCCTCCATCTACCTGTTCAACCACACATAGAAGATGACTTTTCCTATTTCAGTGAAAAAATACTGGTCACCAGATTTGAATTCCTCAACTTCCATCCTGCCACCAAACATACCGAATTCTTTAACTACCTTCTTTCAATCTCTTTGCCTTAAGAGATGTTCCACTGTTTTCCACCTTGGCCCCTGGTCACGTCACTTCACAAACTCTCTAGAATCCTCATCCATCAATTATCCTCTCCCTCTCTTGCAGTGACTCTTTATAAATATTATTGAGTCTCTCCTTTACTAAAAATAGAGTCTTTTCTCAATCTTGCCTTTCTTTTGAGCTAGTCCTAATCTCCAGTGGGTGTGGAAAATGATCTATCACTCTTCTTCATCCTCAAACTGCTACCCAAACCGTACAGTCAAACTTTTTATCTGACTTCTGCTTCCATAACTATGCTTTTGTACTTTCTTAGAGTTCCTGGTGACCTCTCAGTGTCCACATTCATTGGTTCTTCTAAGCCTTCACCTTATCCGACCTCTCTGTACTATCACATTGCCCTGTTCTCCCTGGTGTCTGAGGCATTTCATTCTGGTTCCCCACTCACCTGTCTGGTGCCACTTCCTCAATCCCCTTCTCTGGCATCGCTCACTTGTCTGATCCTTATGTGAAGCTAGTTCTTGAGTCTCATACTGGGCCTTCTCATCTTACACCACACTCTTCCTTTGACTGACTACCCACTCCTGTGGCTTCAGCTACCCACCTACACATTCCCTGATGAAACCCATATCATTTTTCCTAGCTGAGACTTCCTTGTTGAACTCCTGATCCAGTTCTTCGAGCTCAGTATTTCTGAAACCAAGCTATCTTTCCCCCTAAACCTGTTCTCTTTTTATATTTTCTCTTCTCCATTAAGGTAAAGTTATTCACCTAGCTAACCAAGTTAGAAGTTTCAAAATCAATTTTGAAACTTTTCTTTCATCCCCTTTATAGCCAGTCAGTTGAGTCAATCATCAGGTTGTTCCTTCACATCAACTTTCTTCATACACTTTGTTGACATCTTTGTTTAATCTCTTATTATTTGTTGACTGAACAGATTCAGTAATCTCTAATTGGTTGCTTGGCCTTACTTGCAATCTTTTCCCTTTATGTCTTCCTGAAATACCAGGTTTGGTATTGTCATTTCCCTAATCAAAACCTTTGGTGTCTCCCCACTGACTACATGAAACTCAGGTCCAAATACTTACGTGATATTCAACATCTTTCACAATTCACCTCTCTAGGCTCCTTTCTTGCCTCTTCCCTTCTGACCATATTCTCTCTGGAACTCCAGCCATACTGCTTACTAGCTGCTTTCTGAAGATGTTTTCATACCGTAGAATGTCTCTCTAACCTTCTTTTTCTAGTCAACTCCTATTTATTCTTTAAGACCTGGTTTAGGTATCTCGTCTCCTCTTTTCACTGTCTTATAAGAACTTTACCCAATCCTCTGTTGCACTGGCGATAGTGATACATATCTCTGGCTGTTCCACTAGGCTATGAACTTAGTTTTAGTTTGGGGAATCAAGCCTTAGTCATGTTAGTAACCCTTGCATCTAACATGGAACTTTACATATGGCAGGTCTTCCAATATGTTTCTTGAAAAAATAATTGTTCCTGCTCTGAAGCTAACTTAATGGGTGACTTTGGGCAGTGGCCTCAGTTTTCTCCTCTGTAAGAAAAAGAAATTGGACTAGAGAGTCTCAAAGTTCTCCAAATTTCTGTGATTCTATGCTGGCATCTGTTGGATTTTGGAGCTGTCTGAGAGGCCACTAGAGGACATATAGATGAAGCTTATATCAAAGTCTGTTGAAGCACTGCATAGAAGCAAATTGTGGTGGAAATATGGAAGAGGTAAGGCAAGTAAAAGGGAAGATAAAATGAGAAAAGCATGAAGGAAGAAAGAATAAGATAAGAAAGGGGTCCCTGCTGAATCTCATGCCTTTAGAATCTTGTAGATCATCAGTAAACACTTCTGATGTACCTGCTATGCGAAGACTATAGTCCTGCTTGCTGTGAAGATCACAAGTTTAAGACACAGTTGCTGCCCTCAATGAGCTTGTGCTTAAGTTCATGAGGACTTTGGATATACAAGGTTGTGATTACAAGGATGCTTGAGTGAGTGCTATTATCTAAGGTAAGAAGAAACACAGTCTTTGGAGGATAGATGGACGGGGCAGTCAGTAGCATGTAGAGATCTCTTGTGTGAATTACAAAATGATGCCCCTTCCCCTGGCTTGGACAGTGGAGCGTGGGGTGGATTGCCCATCTCCTCTCCCCACTGGCCAGGCCTGTTCATGACAAACCCACAAAACTCTGTCTAGGGGTGCTCCTCCTAGCTTTCCCCTCCAGCCAGGGTCTTAGAGAGGACACAGTGAGAGCCATTGACACAGTAAAGCTCAGATGCTCCATGAGGACCCTTGGTCAGGGGGATGACCTCCAAGATCCTGATTTAATCACAGTGGGGCTGACCAAACCAGTACAAAGGTCACTGGGAACTTGGTTCAGTTTTTCTTGACTTTTCCTTCCCTCCCGCCTAAAGCGAGATTATAGGACTTGTTGATTTCAGACCCGCATTCTTATGCCAAAGGAGATGATGCTGATTATGGAACCCTCCTCTCTATGACCCGTCCCCTCTATACATTTGCTCTGCCTGACTTGCCTCAGCCAGTTTAGGACCCTCCTGCTGCTGCCATGGTGGTGGAGTGAGCCCAGAAAATGTCTAGAGAGTGGGCCATAGCTTTTGCTCTGCTGGACACCCTGGCAGACCTGGAGCTGGCCAAGGGAAGGCCACTAAGTGGTCAGTGATGGGAGAGGATTCCAGTGCTCGGTGTCCTGCAGTCTGCTGTGGTTTCTGGCAGGTATGAGAGAGCCTATGAGTGACGTGAAAGGCCTTCCAGTGAACTCTGTGACCTTCCTGGGCTGCCAGTCCTCTGTTCCTTCCACTTCCATTGCTCATTTCTCTCTTTCCTCTCAACTTCATTCCCTGGTGGGCTGGCTGGGAATCAGTGGAGGGAAAAAGTAATTGAAGTGCTTAAGAGGAATTGTTTTGGGAAGGAAGAGGCAGGGTCAAAAGGAGAACAATTAGGAAGCGATGTGATACAACTGTGCGGAGAAAAATTTAGTGTGAATATAATGATCAATTTCCTAATAATTAGATCTCTTAGACGGCAGAATAGTTCCCCAAGAGGCAACGGCGGGAACCCCATTGCTTGGTCATTTCTAATTAGACTGGAGAAGCACTCACAGAAAATGCTGCAGAGAAAATCCCTCACACTGGGGGGATGGGCACGTGACCCACGGGGGCCTCTGTTATCTCTCATTTCTGTGATTCATTGATGAGCACATAATTCACTGATTAGTTAGGCAGCCAAACTTTTAAGGGGTTTATTGGTTTCTCACCTTACCTCTGGCCCTTTTAAATTGACCAGATCTATTATCTTCAAAGGGAAAATTCGGGGCAGGCAGTGACCTAGGCCATGGCAGATGCTGCCTCATTTCTCCCAGAGAAGTTGAAAAGCAAAATCTGGTCCCAATTCTTCATCTGCTCTGCAGTGGGTGTGGACAGTCTGAGGTTTTACCTGGTGGTGTCTCCCTTTCCTTGTGAGCCTGCAGGGTACCTAGGAGTTTTATTTAGAGAAGAGCTGTTCTTAAGTAGCATCCGTTTGGTAATCAGGTGCCTTCACAAGAGCCAGCGCAGTGTGCTTGGTAAGTGCAGCAGCTCTGGGGCCAGCCTGCCCAGGGCTGGTCCTGGCTCAATTCTTTGATATGTGACCTTGGGTCAGGCACTAAGCTTTGTATGCCTATTTCCCCCATCTGTAAAATGGTGCCCATAATCATAGGTGCCTCATTTGGTTTCTGTGAGGGTTAAAGAGGTTAATATCGGGAAAGTATATAGGACTATGCTTGTCAAGTACTTTGGACCTGTGCTATCTTGGTAGCTGGTGGCTGTTACTGTTATTAATTGAAATCACTGTTGAGGAACATGTCCTCCTTTAGAACTCCTGACTTTGTTAGTGTTCTATTTACCATGTACTGATGGGAGTGAAATGGCTGTTATTCTGTGTGTTCTTGTGCATCTGAGCATGTACCTCAACAGGTATTTATTGAGTCTTTACTGGGTGCAAGGGGAGAGACAGTCCTTGCCCTCAAAGGGCGAATCATCTTGTGTTTGTATATGTGTGTGTGTGTGTGTGTGTGTGTGTGTGTATGTGTTTGGGGTAAAGAGAGCAAGGTTGCAGATAACTGTCCTAAAAAGTTTGTGGAGTGCCACGAGAGGTCCTCTACTATAGGAATACCAACACATAGTGATCTCATCTGATCGGAGTGCAGCCGGTGGTCAGGGAGATAGCGTCATGAAGGAGGTGGCAGAGGGCATTTCGGTTGACGTGGACCTAGGTCCTTGACTGGAGTCTGGGATTCACAGAGGAGAGTCTGGTCAGATACAGGTGATGGTGTTGCAGAGGGCCTCGGATGCCAGGTGGAGAGCTTCTGTTTCCTTTGGTGGGTAGCAGGGATTAAGGAAAGATTTTTTGAGTGAGGGAGAGCCAGGAACATAGTTTTGGTTCAGTGCTTTCCAAACACCCATCCTGCAAGGGCGTGGAGAAGGCAGAGCCTGGGGATGGGGAGGTCAAGCAGAGGGCCCAGCACACCCCACAGCACTCCGTGTATAGCTGGGCCCTGGGGCTTGCCACTTTCCTGTCCAGTCCTGGGTGCCTTCTGTGGGCTCCCAACCTGCCCAGTGACAGGAACCTGGCTAGTGTGTACACAGCCACCTTTGTGATGGCCTGGAATGTACCATTTTGTCTCTTTCTTCCAGGTTTGTAGAGGCAGTGTGACAGGGCGGTCCCAGAACTGTGGTGGGGCTTTATGGAAATGATGCAGGCACAGCTCGTCTCTTCAGCTTCTCCCATTTAAGGCAACAGAAGCTGTTTCCTGTAAGAATCTGACCCAAATATGATTATCTGGGAGTAAGTGGACATTTTTGTGCATGTGTCCAGTGGAAGATAAAGAGGGCTTTTATAAAATAAAATTCTTGGAGAGAAGACATAGCTGAAGTGGTTTGCCATTAGAAGGAAGGAAGGAAGGAAAGGAGGGAAACTTTAATTGGAAACCTGTTATGTCCCCAGATACCTTGCCATGAGTGTAGACTTTTATTTTTTCATTTGCCTTATCATAACTGTGCCAAGTAAGAATTCTACCCATATTGAAGATGAAAAACTGAGGCTCGTGTAAATGAACAACAACTTTTCTGACTCCAGAGCTTATGTTTCCCTGTTCCATGATGGTCTCTCACTAGGTGGCTGGGTATCAGGGGAAAACACCCAGCCAGTATAGAGAAGGTGGTCCCAGCCTCAGGCTGGCCTTCTCTACTCTGTTCTGTCCACTGTGATTCTAATCAGCGTAGCAGAAAATGTAACTGAAGGATGATAGATATTAGGTAAACCTCATTTCCAGGTGTGATCCCAGGCAGCACTTGTCTCAGGGTGTGGTCGCCTTCACCTGACCTTCCCCCTCCTTCCACTTAAGAAAGGCAAGCCTGCTTCCTTCATCAGTTTCCCGCTGCCAGTGGTCTGCAGAGAGGGGCGGGGGGAGGCACCCGTACCTTGGCACCACCTCGCCAGAGAAACATGAGCCTCCAGCTTGCAGCCTGCGGGTTGTTGCCGGGAGCCTGGGATGCCAGGAACCGCATGTATCTGTCACATGTAAGGGGCACAACTCTGAAGTGTCCTCAATAGATAGAGAGGCACTCTTGCCAACCTCCAAGACACTGAGGAAGAGTTCAGGAGGCCTCTTGCTTGGAGGACGAGCCAAGAGGCTCTTTGTCCCCAGTGTGACATTTGCTTTTTTACTACTTTTAAATTCCAAGATTTTCACTGAGCTGTTTTCTCCCTCTTTGCCTGAGATAGAAATGTTCTTGAATATTCTCTCTAGCAGGCATCCCAGAATCCCACCCCTTTCCCGTGGTTATCTTCCCCACGCCCTTAAATCATCACAATACTTACTCTGCCTTTCTGAATATAGGGATTTGGGGAAAGAGTCCCCCCATATCTTTGATAAGGTTCAGGCCATTCTCTTTTACTGCAGAGTTGTGTGGGGTTTTTTTTTTTTTTTTTTTTTTTTTTTTGGTGAGGCTGAACAGGAGGCCCACTTGGAGGGGAGTGGAAGGTTCTGGTGCTAATTGAGGCCATGCGTTTTGTACTTGGGTGCCGGCTGGTGAGGCAGATTTAGAGGACTATCGGGAATCTTAGATTAAATACCATTAAAGCCAACTTCTTATACCCCTGCTGTTCAGCGCACACATGGGGAGAACGGAGATCGGATGTTCAGGATTCTTGTTTGGGAAAACCATATGGAAAAACCACACAGCAGTAAGTCTATAATCAGGGCTTACAGCATGCGGCCCATCGGGTGCCAGGAGTGTTACTTCTCCCACCTCCAGAAGGTACACAGGATTTGGTTCTCTGATGAGGAAACTGAGCCCAAGAAAGGAGGTCTTTCTCCACATGGAGAG